>NW_026985660.1:0-16253 GCF_018555375.3 Anguilla rostrata | reverse complement strand
CCACAAGGGGATATACACCCCTGTCCCAGGCACTATACTGTGCTGTTATGTTGTGTGCTGTGAGGCCTAATTACTGAGGTAACAAACGTGTGTGACCACAGACAGAGACTCCATGCTTGTGAGATGTGACCTTATGAGGTGTGATGCTTAGAAACGCCTATCAAGACTGAGACAACTTAGTGAGTCTTTGGAGAATGCCTCTGCATGCTGTGCAGTGGGTATTTCCCTGGTGCATATTGTACTAAAGTCTGTTACAGTGCGAAAATGTCATCTGACCTGATGATGTCCTGTCTAGCTTGTGTGCCTGCTTTGATTATTTGGCACATTGTATGGTAGTTAGCATTTCTTATGGATGCTGGTAAGTTGTTGTTTTATTGAAATTAAGCTTGGGGCTGCTGGATGGTTCATTTGGTTAAGGCACCACGCTGAGGTGCGTGGATGAGCCTCACGGCCTCGGGTCGAATCCAGACCGTGCCAGTGCCGATGTGGCCGGTAGCTCCACAGGGAGACGTATGATTGGTGCCTGTGTTGCCCAGGATTCGGGAGAGTTCAGTCAGACAGGGATCTGTGTTTCATCACTCTCTAGCGACCCCCCTTAGGTGCTCATATGACTGCATGTCAGAGCCACTTATGAAAGGTCTTCCTCTGGCATGAAAAACAGCTTTTCTGTTCTATTCCATTACAAAATATACATGCACACAAGCTGAAATGTGGTAAATGTTTATTTTTCTCATCCAAGCAGAGTAAAATAATCTATTAACGTGTATGCTTGTTATTACACCTTAGGTGTGATTTTTCTTCTTTTTTTTTAAAGCAAAGCATCAAAATTAATATAAGGTCATGTCATGGTTCTGGCTTCATCACATCGGTGTTTCATGTAATTACAACAGGGAAACATTTACTCAGACGAGCTCGCTCCTGTTAATAAAAGTACTGGGAGGTGGGGGGCACTGAACGTTGCAGACACGGGGAAAACAACAGTGGTCCCAGGTTGACCTTCCCAATCATAGACTGCATGCATGAATAAAGTGCTGAATTTCGGGACATCAATTACAATATCAAACATGTCACCAATATTAAATAGAACATGAGTAAGTAAATACAATACAACAACTATATGTAAACAACATAGCCAACAATGTCATCATCAACAAAACAAAATCGACATCGCAAAGGTCGACAGCATCGTGTCGATAAACTTTTTGTTTATTTCTTATTTTTTATTTTTCGGTTTACTTTGTTTCGTTTGCGTTTGTGTTTACTGTGTTCGTGTGCTTGGGTGTGCGTTGGTTTTTTTCCCCCTTAGGTTCCTGGTTCCTGCCCACGCCCCGCCCCAGTCCCGCCTGTTAACCTCATCTTCAATCAAGCCTCCACAAGCCATCTTCACCTGCGTCCCATCATCCACTTATTACTGTTGCTATTTAGTTTCTGTTAGCACTTTAGTTTTTGCCAGATCGTGCCTCTGTTCTTCTGAGTTGCCGTTCGAGCCTTACTAGTGTGTTGTCATATCCCGGTTTCGACTTTTGCCTGTTCTGTTCGACTACGAGTTCAGCCTGTCTGCTCTGCCCTTAGATTTGGATTTTCGACTCTCGCCTGTATTCTCTGACCTGTTCCCGGCTCCTGTTTTGTACCTCTGCCTGATTGTTTTGGTTTCCTGGATTTTGACCCTTGCCTGTACCCCGACTTCGAGACTGCCTCTGAATCTGTACTTACCTTGGAAATAAATCGCCACGTTTTTGCTAACTCTGGTCTGCTTCTGAGTCCTACCCCAGACCCTGACAGAAACATTGTCACAACCATCATCATCATTGTCACCATCATCATCATTAAAGAACAACACCTAACAATCACTACTATCTAGAACCGGAGAACCTGACCCAAACTTAATACCACACAATGGCTAGATTTAATGCAGACCATATACCCCTGGAAAAAAATGACAGCCTACTGGAAAAAACTAATTAAAAATTTCAGTATAACCTGGGCACCCATATTTAACTACTTAAATGTGCCAATGAATGAATGCCACTGCCCTGCCTGACCACACATAGATGCACCCACTCACACACACAAAACCACACAGATAAGCAACCACTCACCATCCTCAGACTTATAATTGCACATACAGTAACAACACCAGTTTTGGTTTGCAATAATTATGTTTTTTTTTCCTATAAACACAATTATTACAGTTATTCTATTTATTTTAATTTAATTTTTATTATTGTAATTATTATCTGATGTTATGACCATATTTTGCCTTTACTTTCTTAAACCTATTCCCCTATTTTGAAAAGTTTTATTTTAATTTTTTTCTGTCTCAAAATATATATCTAATATAGTTGGTTTGTCTGTCGCATCTATTATTTCACTCCTCATAAGGTTTGGGGGGGTTGGATTTCCATTTAATGCATTTTATATTTTTGCCTTGTTTATTGGGGCAAGAAAAATACCTTCCTGTATCATCTACTGGCGGTCCAAAGGTACTGCAATGTTATTTGTCCAATAGACATTTCCAAAAATCCACCGTCTTCCATCCGCCCATTATCTATACCCACTTATTCCTGGTCAGGGTTGCGGGCGGTGCTGGAGCCTATCCCAGCATGCATTGGGCAAAGGCAGGAATACACCCTGGACAGGTTGCCTAGGTGTGATTTAGACTGTCCAATTAACCTGACGCTGTATGTCTTAGTACTGTGGGAGGAAACATGGAGGAAATTGCGCGGACACGCAAACTCCACACAGAAAGGTCCCGGATTCGAACCCATGACCTTCTTGCTGTGAGGCAGCTGTGCCCCCCACCCACGTGCCATCCACAGGTGTTCTCATGTCTTAATTGCAGTAAATGTGGCTGTCAAATAAAATGTGCTCAGGTGCCTAATCACTGATGTAACATGTCCTAAACATGCTCTATACAGACCCTCCCCCAATTGCAGTACTTTGTTCACCCACCCCTTGCAAGGATAAAGGCACTGAGATTTTTATATGTCTTATAAGACTGGAGAACACATTTGGAGTGATCTTAGACCCTTCCTCCATCCAGATCAGACCTGGGCATTTTACGGCCCGCGGGCCGGATGCGGCCCTTTGGTTGACTCTGACCGGCCCGCGTAAGGTTCATAAGAAATTACAAAATAAACTTTTTTTTTGAAGTTATACACCCTGTGTTTTTTACGTAGTGCATAGGGACGTAAGGTACGTACGTGATGCGTGTTACCACAGAGCTGAAAAAACTGCTAAAAAACTTTTCGGCTCTGTGCGTGTTACTGAATGGACGTTAGCTGTCTCGACGACTTTCACCCCCAAAATGTCAACTAAAAAAAGAAAGGTAGACGCTGAATGCAGGGTTTTCAAGAAGACATGGACTGCAAAGTATTTGTTTACTGAAATCAGAGGTAAAGCGGTGTGTTTGGTTTGCGGGAACCAGATTGCAGTGTTAAAGGATTACAATTTGAGTCGGCATTACGAGACGAATCATTCAGAGACATATAAAAACTTGAATAATGCTGAAATGGCGCGGATATCGGAAGATTTGGTCGTTAAGCTACAAAAACAGCAAGGATTTTTTACAAAGCTTCACACATCCAGGGATGCAGCAACCAGGACCAGCTTTGTAATTTCCCACAAAATCGCTAAAAACAGTAAGCCATTCTCAGAGGGCGAGTTCGTAAAAGAGTGCTTGGTGGACTCTGCAGCCCTACTATGTCCTGAAAAAAAGAAGCTTTTGAGCACGTCCCGCTGTCCAGGCGCACCGTGACAAGAAGGATCGAGGACATTGCGGTAAATTTGGAACTTCAGCTGCAACGTGATGTGGCAAATTTTGACTTTTTCTCTTTGGCTTTGGACGAGAGCTGTGATGTCCGTGACACAGCCCAGCTACTTGTATTTGTCCGTGGGATAACGGACTTCAAGATTACAGAGGAGCTGGCAGCAATGCGCTCAATGAAAGGGACAACGACGGGGAGCGATTTGTTCACGGAGGTAAATGCATGCATGGACACGCTGGGACTGAAATGGGACAGACTGACGGGTGTTACAACGGACGGTTGTCCAAATTTAACAGGGAAAAATGTCGGGCTGTTGAAACGTTTGCAAGATAAAGTGACTGAAAACAACGCAGATCAGAAAGTAGTATTTTTGCATTGTATTTTACATCAGCATGTGTTGTGCAAGTCAGTGCTTAAAATTGACAATGTGATTGATGTTGTAACTAAAATAGTTAACTTTATTAGGGCACGAGCATTGAATCACAGGCAGTTTGTTGCACTTTTAGAGGAGCACGAGACAGAACATGTTGATATCAGCTATCACACAGCTGTGAGATGGCTCAGTCTGGGTAAAGTGCTAAAAAGAGTCTGGGATCTGAAAGCAGAAATCCGAGAGTTTTGTGAAAAGAAAGGCAGAGACATCCCAGAGCTCTCAGATGAGAAGTGGATGGCAGATTTTGCATTTGCTGTTGATGTGACCGCACTGATGACTGCACTGAACACCAAACTGCAAGGCAAGGGCCTTTTCATCCATGAAATGCACAACCTAGTGAAGGCTTTCATGACGAAGTTACAGTTTCTTTCGAGGCAACTGGAGAGCAACAATCTTACTCACATGCAAACCCTGAAAGAAGTCACACCATCAGATGATAACCTCCGCAGGTACTCATCCATGTTAGGAGCACTGCATGATGAGTTTTCAAGGCGATTTAAAGATTTCAGAACAATGGAGAGTGAAATGCACTTGATTTCCTCTCCATTTACCTGCAATGTGGATGATGTGCCTAGTGATGTCCAGCTGGAACTCATTGACCTGCAGTCTGATGCAGTACTCACAGAGCACTTTAAGTCACAACCACTGCTGCAATTCTACTCTTCTCTTAAGCAAGAGAAGTTTCCAAACATGAGGAGACATGCTCAGAAGATGTTTGTTCTCTTTGGATCTACCTACATATGTGAACAAACATTCTCAGTGATGAAGTTTAATAAGTCCAGATACAGATCCTTTCTCACTGATGATCATCTGTCAGCTGTGCTTCGCATCTCAACCTCAAACATTCACCCTGACTTTGATGCACTTGTTAAAGACCAACAGAGACTAGATTTCTCTCACTGAACAAGAAAAAACTGAAAAACGCAGAATGAGTGACAAGTGAAAATGTTTTAACTACAAATGTAGGCATCATTATTTTTCTAATATGATGTATCTTACTGAATTTGGCTGAAAATGGTCACTAATGTAATGAATCAAAAACTGTTCAAATGTTCACATTTTGTTAACCATTATTTTAGGAAATTTTATTGAGTAAATGTCATTTTTCCTAAGACAACCTCTCTTTTTCATTGCTCAATTTTAACTTATACTCTTACCAGTCTTACCAACTAATCAAAACAATTAATATTATGCAGACTTTTGTCCAGCCTTTTGGTCCGGCCCTCCATAATATTTTCTTGTTCTCATGTGGCCCCATGTAAAAAATAATTGCCCACCCCTGATCCAGATCCTTAATATCTTTTGATCTTTGCTTAATAACTGCCCTGTTCTATTAAAACCAATGTTTTTCAATGTAGTTCATCCCTGGAGACTGTAGCCATTGCAAAATTTGGCTTCTGTGGTTAATTCATTTATTTGTGTATAGTAATGTGTGCTTGAGGTCACTGTCCTGCTGGAAGATCCAATAGCGGCTTTCAGTCTGCTGGCAGAGGCAACCAGGTTTCTGGCTAAAATATCCTGGTACTTGGGTAGAGTTCATGATGCTGTTGTACTTAACAAGGGCCCCAGGTCCAGTGGAAGCAGAATAGCCCTATAACATTAAAGATCCACCATTGTATTTAACAGTAGGTATGAGGCCTGTTTCTGTACACACATCCCTAAATCAACACCAAACCTATATCCAGTATATATCGGCCACTTTATTGGGTATACCTGCTCGTTAATGCAATTAGCCTACTGCACCAAACAGCAAATCATGTGGCTGCAACTCAATATATAAAGTATGCAGACATAGTGAAGATGTTTACCTTTTTGTTTGAGCAAACATCAGAATGGGCAAGATGTGTGATCTAAGCGACTTTGACTGTGGCATGATTGATGTGCCGGATGTGGTGGTTCCAGCATCACAGAAACAGCTGCCCTCCTGGGATTTTCATGCAGTACAGTAGTCTCTAGAGTTTACAGAGAATGGTGTGATAAACAAAAAACGCCTTGTTAATGAGAGATCAGAGGAGAATGGACAGACTAGTTCAAGCTAACAGAAAGGAAATGCTAAAAATAACAGCTATGCTTGGCCAAAGAGCTCTAATGTCATCTCTCTGGACCACAGTAGATGAGACAAAAATTTTGATTACTCCCAGTAAAACAATTTTTCCTGAAACCATTCTAAATAGCTTTTTTCGCAAGGAGGGAGCATCTAATTTTGGAGCATCTAAATGTAGCAAGTAATTGTAGATTTGGAAACTTGGTGACCCCCGATGCAACCAAGTTCTGTAATTCTCCAACTGTGGCCACTGGATTGTTCTTTGCTCCCTGAACCACCTACCTCACTGTGAATGGGGCCAAAATACACTACCGCCCTCTACTGGACAGGTTTGATGCTACTCTCGTGGTTCTAAACTTTTTAATTTTTGGTCTCACAGTAGTAAGTCGTATCTCATAAAAAAACACGTTTTCAACGTACAAAAATGCCAAGTTACTCAAAAGTATTGATATCAAAATGACGCCAAGTTACGGTACTACAAACAATATAGGCTATCTTGCCTCACCGAAATGACATAAGATGTATTTCAAAGCAATGCTACCCAATAATGCCTCAATTCTTTCAAGTCACTTGGCCCTGTGTTTTGTAACCTTACCATTTAACAATATCATGCAAACTTTGTGCCAGATGAAATATTTCGAATTGCCTCATGGAACACATTGAAATTCATGTACAAAACCGCTGCTGACTAACTACAGGAAGCATGTTTCTCCAGAAAACATGTTTGTACTTGCTTCTGAACTGAATTTGAGTACATGTGCAAGTTATTGTATATTTGCTACGTACACTAAATACTGCATGTAAAATACATATTGTACATACATACATAGACAATTTCTTTATCCCCATGGGGACATTTCCCTCGCAGCATGTTACATTCACATTTACGAACACACACTTATACCACGAAACATACTATCATTCAAGCAACTGAAAGGCTGGGCAGCGAAATACATGCATGCCAATACAAATTGGACATATACACGCCTATTCAATCAATCTTGACTGTGAGAGAGCCATCCACACATATGTTTGGCCTGTCCATGTAGTGCATGCTTATACACACAGGGCCAAGTGACTTGAAAGAACTGAGGAAATATTGGGTAGCATTGCTTTGAAAAACATCTTATGTCATTTCGGTGAGGCAAGATAGCCTATATTGTTTTTAGTACCGTAACTTGGCGTCATTTTGATATCAATACTTTTGAGTAACTTGGCATTTTTGTACGTTGAAAACGTGTTTTTTTTTTGTGATATAATTTCTTTTTGCAAAGCGTTTTATTATGAGAGTGAGAAATGCGACCCTGCAAGAAACGGCTGTGGATTATGGCTATCGTTGTGTGAATCTGTAGTCTGATGAGCGTGTACCGTTCAGCAGTTTCGGTTTGCTATATACGTAAAACAGTGGCTGTGAGAAAGGATGCAGTGGCGTAAGCATAAACGCATCAGAAACACAGATGGAATATGGTATGTACTCACGGATTTGACGTCCATCCAACGAGCCTTGACTGACAAAATAATCAACACGCCCGTAGAATTATAACTCCCTAGGTCGCAACTTTTGTAGCCTTCTGTCCTGCTCCATTGTCTGTTATTTCATGGAGATGCACTTTTAGTGTTTGTAAGGTTTATCCTTCTGTCCTGCTCCATTGTCTGTTATTTCGTGGAGATGCACTTTTAGTGTTTGTACGGTTTGTAAGGCATTTTGATAGGCTTATCTGCAGGTAGGAATCCTCTTCGTTGTTTTGCTAAACTAGTACCGGAAAACATGATAGTGGAGAATAGGAGCAGACGAATATGTCCCAGCAGGCTTTGCATATGAGAGAATAACAACAGTGTGAGAGAAATTAAGATGAAATTACAAAATTCCGTAGTTGAAACAATATGTTTTTAGCAGAATGGGCATGTAGGTGAAGGTTGACATGATCACGGAGTATAGTGCGAAGTAAATGGAGTGACCATGAGCGATCTTATATTCCTTATCAAACGGTATATATAACAGTCGGTATTGAACATCAGTTGTTGAAGTGGAGGGTTAAATAACAGTGCACATGTTATTTGCATGTAATGTAAACTATTGCACTAGTATGTTTTTCTCATGTTCAGTGCTAGTAGTTATACTTATGAGTGAATCATGATTTTAAATGTAATGTTTTAATGCGGAGTTGCAGAACGTACATACGTAGTAATTGTGTGTAGCCTATGTGGCTAGATAGAGAACAGGGCGAGGTAACATGAATGTAGAAACGTGGCGTTTGCTGATATGAAGGTTTTGTACGGTAGCCAAGTGAAGAAATATAGTTAGTAGAAATGCCACAGTGGTGAACTGGTGTAACTTTTTAATAAAAGGAATACATTTGCGTCATGAAATGCATATGGGTGGCCGTGAGTGAGTGAGGTTTACCAGTGTGTGACTTCGTTAGCTAATGCCATAGCTATGCAATGCGTGAAATATCATTAGCGAACCTGCCCGTGGTTTTAAAGAAGAACACAAGCCAGTAAGCACAGAAGAGCTTCCGTTGAATCCATATGGCTTAGCAATATTGTAGCCGGTCAATAACTGAACGTACAGACGGTAAGTCATTATGCATATATCTTAGCAATATTGTAGCCGGTTAATAACTGAACGGTGAACGGCGGGTAGATATGGTGCAAAAGCAATAATTTAAAAGTAGTAGACAATTATTAGTGAGGGTTGAAGCAGGTTAAAGAAACGTGTTCCTAGCTGGACTTGAACCTACAACCCCATGTTCCCAAGCCTGTAACCTTACCCACTAGGCCACAGGCAGACTAGCTGTTTAAACTGGAAATGTTTCAGAGTAAAAATGTATGGGTATGTTGCGTGTGTATGCACGTTTTTGATTGGGTCGTGTAGGTGCAGATTTGGCTGGTGTCAGTGAAATGTCCAATGGGGAGACATGTTGTTAGTGGGATAGGCGGCAGGAAAAATAAGAATGAGAAGAAGAAGAAGAAAGAGAAGAAGAAGAAGAAGGAGAAAACGCAAAATCCCCTTAGTTTGGGGCTTTATTGTGTGGACATGTGAAGTTGTTTATGAATTCTGTTTGTTGAAATGGGGTCAGAATGTACAGAATTTAATGTTTTTAAGGGCTGAGTGTCTGTGGCTGTTGTGGTTATTTCTGTGGGGAACCCTGAAAAGTGCCAAACTCTCGGTGCTGTATAGGTATGGGGCATGCCCCCGCCAAGGCGTAACTTGGCGGGATGGCATACCTGCCATCCCAATATACCACACTCACACAATGGCAGGGCTATTGTTATGGATGAGCTCTCACCTGTACTCATAAAACAGGATGTAGGCGGAGTTTGACCTCTGCCTCAACACAGACTTCTGCTCCAGCTGCTGCGCCCTCTCGTCGAATGAGAGCCAGTGTGTGTTGCAGTCGCAGCTCTCACAGATGTAATGGCCTGCAGAATTACACATATGGATGTTCAGTCTCTGCTCAATGTGACCGTAATAGTGGGTCAATCATACACTGAAAATGTCTGTGGATCAGACTGTGCATACAGGGCCCAGGAACATGTGAGTGTGGGCTTTGCTGTGACTCCAGTGTGTCTTACCGTGTCTCATATTCAACCCAATGTGGGACAGCACACTGGTGATTCTATATTCATTCTAAAAGACAGAAGGCACAGACCTACAGTCAGGAGGGGTACACACCCACACCCTAACCCCCCATCCAACCCCATCCCAGACCATCATTATTTTCCATCAGAGCTAACAACAGCAACCTGCCATTATGGCTGATTTAGGCTTTGGAAACAATATTTCCAGGTTCCTTATACAATCAGTGAGGTACAACACTGAGTAAAGGTGCTGAAATACACCAAAAAGCAGCAGACACCACAGCACTCCAGGACGAAAGTTTGAGATCCCTGCCTGTAAGTGATTAAGAAATTCATGGGGCAGTCCCAGGGAGGAGCAGACTTTGGCTACTGCCGCTCAGACCTCATCTGTGCTACCAAAGATTCTACACACTTACCCCTCAGTTCTGGATTCCTAACATTGAGTTACAGGTTCGGCAGGTTTCTGTGATTTCCTCTAAAACAGCAGCCAATATAGGCCTTGGAGCCAAGGTGTATGGATCTCTTACCAAAACAATTAACTAATTAAGACTTAAGTGTGGAAACACACCAAAAGCCCACAGACACTGGGGCACTTTAGCAGCACACTCTGACACTCTGGGCCTAACTTGTTTTCCAAATCACAGGAAGTGAAATTGGTTGGAATGAGTCTCACGCATAAAATGCAGCACCCCCTAGTGAAGGGGAGGTTTGAAAGAAATCCCCATGGGTGAGGTGGGGCTTGGCCATCCCTGGAAAGCGAACGTTGGCCGTGCTGTGGGCCTGCAGGTTGAGCTGTGGGGAGATGTGCAGCCAATCGTGCAGCTTCACCAGGTTCCCTCTGGAGTTAAAGCTGAACCGTTTCAGCTGCATGACCAGCACTCTGCACAGATGCACAGAGGAATCCTTTATTTAAACCAGGTATGTGGTCATTTAACTGGCCCAGACGTGCGGAAAGACAGAAAGACTGAAAGAGAGGGGAGGAAGCTGCACTTACTGAGGCAGTGACTGCAACGTCGGCTCCACAGTGGCCAACTGCCCAGAGCACAACTCGCACCGACACTCTACCTCATAGCCCTTTGACAGAAAAGCATAGTAACACAGTCAACACAGAGCTGACAGACCAGAAAGCACAGTAACACAGTCAACACAGAGCTGACAGACCAGAAAGCACAGTAACACAGAGCTGACAAACCACAAAGCACAGTAACAGAGCTGACAGACCACAAAGCATAGTAACAAGGTCAACACAGAGCTTGCAGACCACAAAGCACAGTAACACAGAGCTCACAGACCACAAAGCACAGTAACACAGTCAACACAGAGCTGACAGACCACAAAGCACAGTAACACAGTCAACACAGAGCTGACAGACCACAAAGCACAGTAACACAGTCAACACAGAGCTCACAGACCACAAAGCACAGTAACAGAGCTCACAGACCACAAAGCACAGTAACACAGTCAACAAAGAGCTCACAGACCACAAAGCACAGTAACACAGTCACAGAGCTCGCAGACCACAAAGCACAGTAACACAGAGCTCACAGACCACAAAGCACAGTAACAGTCAACACAGAGCTCGCAGACCACAAAGCACAGTAACACAGTCACAGAGCTCGCAGACCACAAAGCCCAGTAACACAGTCACAGAGCTCGCAGACCACAAAGCACAGTAACACAGTCACAGAGCTCACAGACCACAAAGCACAGTAACAGTCAACACAGAGCTAACAGACCACAAAGCACACTAACACACTCAACACAGGACTCACAGCCATGTGACAGCAAAGCACATTTACACAGTCAACACAGAGCTCACAGACCACAAAACCCAATAATACACTCAATACAGACCAGAGCACACCAACACACTCAACACAGAGCTCAGACCACAAAACCCAATAATACACTCAATACAGACCATAGAGCACACTAACACACTCCACACAGAGCTCACAGCCTGGAAAACACAGTAACATACTCAGCACTGACTTTGCACATCACAAAGCATAGCAACACATTCAACACTCGGCTTGCAGTATTTGGAAGTCTCCCTGGTGGATACTTACCTTGAAGTAGAGGGCCAAACTGTCTTGTACGAAGCCCCCAGGGACTAAGAGCTGGCTCAAGAACTTAAATAGACAGTGGGTAACAAGACACAGGTGAACTCAAAAAACAATCAAACCAGAAAAGGAGGGGATAACAAGACACAGGTGGGAACAATGATAGAATAACAAGACAACAATAATACAATTAACAGGGGGGAGGAGCAGGACACAAAACAGAAGTGCGGCCCAACAAGGGAAACACAGACAGGAAAACACAGAACCATGACAGGTAGAAGTTGGCTTTTTCACACAGTCAATGGTAAGATCTTGCTCAGTGCAGTCGATGTTAGGAGTTAGCTCCTCTGCGCGGTCGATGGTAACAAGTGCCACTTTCGTGCATCCAATGTTAAGAGCTGGCTCAGCACAGCTGACGGTACCTGCTGGCTCATCTGTGCGGTTGATAGAAAGAGATGTCTCGCCTGCACAGGTAATAGTCAGAGCTGTCTCTTTCACGCAGGCGATAGCAGCAGCTGTTTCCTCAGCGCAGGCAATAGTAAGAGCTGTCTCGTTAGCGCAGTCGATGGCAATAGATGTTTCTTCCGTGCAGACGATAGTAACAGCCGGCCCCTCCCCACAGCCGATGGTAACCGCTGTCTTCTCGGGGCAGTTGTTATTTAGGGCCAGCTGGTCTGCAGATGCTGACTGTGCCTTACTTGCTTTCTTCCCTTTTTTACATTTCTTCTTAGTTTTATTCTTCTTCTCATCATCCTTTACCTGGGCCAACGTGTTTTAAAAATTATTAATCATATGGATACCTGATGGTATGGTACATTGTTCTTGTCATTTGAATAAAGAATATTGTTTTACTGCCAGTTTAAACCTCAGTTTATCAATTACGTAATATCATATTTTATAATGAATTTCACTCCATGATTATAGGTTATTGACTTCTGTTTATGTCAAACTATATCTTAAATAATTCTACGATAAAACATAACAAACAAAATACTCTAAATTGAAAAATGCTATTTAGAGAAAATATCTTTGCATTTGATTATTTTTAAAATAGTTACTCCATTATATATTATATTAATCCCAGGTCTGTTTTGTGCAAGAAAACGACTTGTGAAATGAAACCAATAGATAAAAAAGGCGATAACATGGACAATTAAATACAAAGATTAAGTACTTACCGGACGACAACATAAAAATGAATACTTGAACCCTACTAACAAAATGTGGTTGTGGCGACGTACTATTAACGTCCTCTATTGGTCCCGTAACGTCCACGTTACGTCTCAATTTATGTAGTATTACCGTAAAAGCGTAAGACCAAGCGGCCAAAACCAGACTTCGTTTTTGAAGCTCATTTCCTGGTGTTGTAGTTCCTGGTTGCTCACTAGCGCCACTACGGATGGCTCCAGTATAGGTGTTTTCATATCCGGTTTCCATGTAAGTCTACGGTACAAATGCGATCAAAATACAAAGTCAATAATTTTTTCTCACAAGAACAAATAGTCATAATAGGTGTATTTTATTGGTCTTATGACTGTCCATGGGTCGATTTCATGATTTATTGCGTCATTTTGGCACAGTGCCAATATTTGTTCTGGACCAATGAGGTACAGCTGCGTCACTTCCGGATTACTGCGGGGACTGAGCTATAGTAGGGGCTACAGTCTATGGTCACTGGGGTGGGCGGTGGCGTCTCTTGGCCTTGACATTGCGGCGCCGGCTACGGTCCGCCTGTGCTAAGTCTGAAAATGCAAGCATCCCATTTCGTGGTGATTTAATTATGGCGTGTGCTATTTACAGCTGCACTAGACGACCATAAAATAATCCTCCTCTTAAGTTTTTCGGTAGCCGAGTCATTTTTACTATTTCCTTTAGCCTACTTAACCAAATAATTAGTTGGCAGAAAGCGTAATCAGCTTGCTATATTTGGTAGTCCAGTAGTAGCCTATGCTAAAACAGTTCGCAACTTCGGCTACCAAGCCATTTGACTAGCTAGCTAACCTTAACCGGCAAACATTCAATCTGTCAGACGTGTTTGGCGGCTTGTCAGTCGTGTACATTCCGTAAGTGTCTACCTGGGCCATGCTTCAAGCATGTGACAAAGCTACTATAATCCCGATTTTGGGATAAACACTTTTTCAGTTTCACGAAGCGAATTAAGAGTCTCAAGGTTCATTTGCTGAAATCACACACACAGAATTTAACGAAATTAACCATCTTGGCATTTAGAAAGGAATATGTTTTTAGCATTTAAGAGACCGACAAGCTAGGCATTTAAGACAGTGGTTCTCAGAATCGGTTCTGGGGGCTCCTTGCGTATATTGGCTTTTCTCCATTGGTTTTGATGATTTACAAGAAAAAAACGATATCCTAATAATAATTAGAAATTCAACGTAGGCTACATTATTTTTGTCTTCATGCACCAGGTGGAAAACTTGCTGTACAAAGTGCGTTGTCATATTTACACGCCTGCAGATCAGTTATTAAAATACTTGGTAGATTTGTTAATAACCGCTGACAGTGTTAATTTTTATCCGGTAGAAAGTGATTTGCGAACGATCGGTCAGCTAGCGTCACCCAGCAAGTGAACACCACAAACGGCGATGGAGTAGCTAGTAGTAGCAGTTACTGGCTCATTAACTAACTGGCGAAAACCTACGACGATAACTTGCTCGGTTAACAGCAGATCTACCAGACAGTTATACGGAAATTAGCCTAGTCAAATCACCAGTAGCCTACACATCTCCGATTGATTGACCATCAGTGTAGTCAATGTTCTTCCCCTGTGGTTCATATTGCTAATGCGTGAGCTAACCACGGATAGCCTACCTAGCTCACTGGCAAGCTGATATGCTAGTTAAGCATATTCGTTTTGCTGAGAAACATGAATTGAAGATAACTGAACATAGCCTAATTGTATTTTTAATGTCATACATATAACGTGATTACATGACAGTACAGTCACGGATGGAAATTAAACTCCATAAACATCTGATAATATATTTTAAAACATAACGGCAGACAGTCAGCTAGCCTCGTTCAGGTTGATGGGCTTTTCCGCACCGGACTGTCAATCAAATTGTAAAAATCACAGAGCGGCTTTTAAACTCTGTGGTTTTGGCTCCAACTCCAAAATGGCCGCGCCCGCCATTGAGCTTCAAAACGTATTTTCGGAGACCCACGGAGAGTCAATGGGTGACGTCACAGTAGCTTTGTCCATATTTTTTACAGTCTCTGCGTAAGACCAGTGCCCCATCGCTGCGACGTCGCAAAACAACGTTGTGGATACGTAACAGTTACGTCCTTACAACTTTACGTTTGACAATGTAATAGAATAACCTTACCCCGACGTTGTGATTACGTCGCCAGGAAGTCATCCGTCTTAACGTTATAGATTTACGTCGCTGACACGTTGTTTAAACTTCTTTATTACGTTATTTACCTTTCCACAACGTTGCGGATTGGTCACTTACTTACTAAACCCTGACCATACATTTTGATTTTGTGTGTTAAAAAAGGTATATCATGGTGTTGTAATTTTGATCTCCATTCTATCCTACCAATGAAATGCCATTGCTTCTGTAATTCATATCTCATAAAAAAACACGTTTTCAACGTACAAAAATGCCAAGTTACTCAAAAGTATTGATATCAAAATGACCCCAAGTTACGGTACTACAAACAATATAGGCTATCTTGCCTCACCGAAATTTAATAACATGTATTCCAAAGCAATGCTACCCAATATTTCCTCAATTCTTTCAAGTCACTTGGCCCTGTGTGTATATAAGCATGCAGTACATGGACAGGCCAAACATATGTGTGGATGGCTTTCTCACAGTCATGATTGATTGAATAGGCATCTATATGTCCAATTTGTATTGGCATGTATGTATTTTGGTGGTCAGCCTTTCTGTTGCGTGAATGATTGTATGTTTCTTGGTATAAATGTCTGTTCGTAAATGTGAATGTAACATGCTGCGAGGCAAATGTCCCCATGGGGATAAATAAGTTCTCTATGTATGTATGTACAATATGTATTTTACATGTATTTATTGTACGTTGCAAATATACAATCACTTGTACATTTAGTCAAATTCAGTTCAGAAGCAAGTATAAACATATGTTTTCTGGAGAAATATGCTTCCTGTAGTGACTGACCAGCAGTTTTCTACATGAATTTCAATGTGTTCCATGAGGCAATACGAAATATTTGACACTTTGATCTGACACAACGTTTGCATGACATTGTAATATGGTAAGATTACAAAACACAGGGCCAAGTGACTTGAAAGAATTGAGGAAATATTGGGTAGCATTGCTTTGGAATAGCCTACATGTTATTAAATTTCGGTGAGGCAAGA
>NW_026985659.1:0-16740 GCF_018555375.3 Anguilla rostrata | reverse complement strand
TGTTGAATATATTGCTTAAATTGATTTACAAACACTGATATTTTCTGAGGAATAAAGGAAGTTTGTTTTGTTGTTATTGTTCATTAAGATAATTGGTCTTTACATGGTTTTTACATACTTTTATGAACAATTGCTTTCTTCATAAACACGTCATTTAAATATTCCATTAGCATGTGTACATACCTACCTTTGTGTCTTATATTTTTGGTTTCATAACTGAAATCTGCATTTCCTGTAAGTGATAAATGGACAAGACAAGCTTGCTGTTCTGCCCCTCCCCCAATTCCTTAATCTGCAAAGCAGAAAAGGTGAGGATGATAAAGTGAACTACAATACATAGTAGTTGAAAAGTGACCTTTCTTGCAGTGTGACTTGATTGTTTTCTCTGATTCACCCAACCTTTTGGCCTTACTTGTGTCTCTGCCCGGCTGCCATTTCCCAATTGTGGCCAAACCTGAACAGGTTGCATTCCTGAACTGATCTGTGGAGTGTCTCAGTTGAGCCAGTGAAGGGAACTGAAAATATGTTTTGAGTGGAAATGGCCTGAGATTGTTGTCATCTTATACAAGACTAGCTTCGAAACAGGTGAACCCTGCTGCTTTGTTAATTCTAATTTCATTAACCATTTACCATAAAATTCCATTGGAAAACGGACTCAAAATGCAGAAGATGAGGAAATTAAGACCAACTCCTCAGAGGTTGCACTGCTGTCAGAAATCAGAACTTTCAAAATGCAGGCCATAAAAATGTATTTTGAAAAATTTCACCTACATTTTAAAGAACTGACATTATTAATAGTTATACATTAATGAATCACACATGTAACATGGTTCAGCAAAGAGATTAATAAGAATTTTAAGTAACATCAGTATGTTGCCCGCTTAAAAAGCATTATTTCTAAATGTATTCTCCCTTAAACATTTACCAAAATATAAATGACAGTGGACCTGCTCCTTGGGTGAACCCTCTTTGAAAGGGATGTTACAGTCCTTTAAGTTCAGGTTGAAATTATACTTGCGCTAGGGGGGAATTCCCTTTAAAAACTCAATTTAATTTGGCAGGGAAATATGCATGGCCCTCTTGATCATAGGCTCAAACCACTCCTTTACTAAAAGAACATCCATGTTGCATAACAAACTTAAAAATGGACTAACAATAATTGAATATAGGTTTGAGGAGGACAATGTCATCTCTTGTGCTAGTGATTAAATTTAAGAACCCCAAAATACCTCAGGTTAACAACCTGTATTACAGGGATGAAAAACTCCAGTCCTGGAGGGCTGCCGGTTAAGACCTAGAGAACAAGGTGTGTGTACTCTTTAGCCAGTCAATGACTTAAATTAATCACTTGTAGTGAAACACATCGAAAACAACAGATCACTGACCTGTATAACTGGATCTCATAAAAAACACGTTTTCAACGTACAAAAATGCCAAGTTACTCAAAAGTATTGATATCAAAATGACGCCAAGTTACGGTACTACAAACAATATAGGCTATCTTGCCTCACCGAAATTTAATAACATGTATTCCAAAGCAATGCTACCCAGTATTTCCTCAATTCTTTAAAGTCACTTGGCCCTGTGTGTATATAAGTGTGCAGTACATGGACAGGCCAAACATATGTGTGGATGGCTTTCTCACAGTTATGATTGATTGAAAAGGCATCTATATGTCCAATTTGTATTGGTATGTATGTATTTTGGTGGCCAGCCTTTCTGTTGTGTGAATGATTGTATGTTTCTTGGTATAAATGTCTGTTCGTAAATGTGAATGTAACATGCTGCGAGAGAAATGTCCCCATGGGGATAAAGAAGTTCTCTATGTATGTATGTACAATATGTATTTTACATGTATCTATTGTATGTTGAAAATATACAATCACTTGTACATTTAGTCAAATTCAGTTCAGAAGCAAGTATAAACATATGTTTTCTGGAGAAATATGCTTCCTGTAGTGACTGACCAGCAGTTTTCTACATGAATTTCCATGTGTTCAATGAGGCAATACGAAATATTTGACACTTCGATCTGACACAACGTTTGCATGACATTGTAATATGGTAAGGTTACAAAACACAGGGCCAAGTGACTTTAAAGAATTGAGGAAATACTGGGTAGCATTGCTTTGGAATACATGTTATTAAATTTCGGTGAGGCAAGATAGCCTATATTGTTTGTAGTACCGTAACTTGGCGTCATTTTGATATCAATACTTTTGAGTAACTTGGCATTTTTGTACGTTGAAAACGTGTTTTTTATGAGATATCATTTCTTTTTGCAAAGCGTTTTATTACGAGAGTGAGAAATGCGAAGTGACCCTGTAAGAAACGGTTGTGAATTATGGCTATCATTGTGTGAATTTGTACAGTCTGATGAGCGTGTACGTTTAGCAGTTTCGGTTTGCTATATATGTAAAACAGTGGCTGTGACAAATGGTGCGGTGGCATAATTGTAAACGCATCAGAAAAGGTTAAATATGGCAGGGTGTAGCTATGTAGGCTACTCACGGATTTGACGGGCATCCAACGAGCCTTGATTGACAAAAGAATCAGCAAGCCCGTAGAATTAGAGCTGCCTAGGTCGCAACTTGTGTACCCTTCTGTCCTGCTCCGTTGTCTGTTATTTCGTGAAGATGCACTTTTAGTGTTTGTAAGGTTTATAAGGCATTTTGATAGGCTTATCTGCAGGTAGGAATCCTCTTTGCTGTTTTGTTAAGCTAGAACCGGAAAAGTTGATAGTGGAGAATAGGAGCAGACGCATATGTCCCAGCAGGCTTTGCATATGAGAAAATAACAAGTGTGAGATAAATTAGGCGAAATGATGAAATTGCGTAGTTGAAACAACATGTTTTTTTTTTAGCAGAATGGGCATGTAGGTGAAGGTTGACATGATCACAGACTATAGTGCGAAGTAAATGAAGTGACCATGAGCGAGCTTAGTTTCCTTATCAAACGGTACATATAACAGTCTGTATTTAATGTTCGTTGTTGAAGTGGAGGGTTAAATAACGTGTGCAATCTATCGCACAAATGTGTTTTTCTCATGTTCAGTGCTAGTAGTTATACTTATGAGTGAATCATGATGTTAGATGTAATGTTTTAATGCGGAGTTGCAGAACGTACAGACGTAGTAATTGTTTGTAGCCTATGTGGCTAGATAGAGAACAGGGCGAGGTAACATGAATGTAGAAACGTGGCGTTTGCTGATATGAAGGTTTTGTACGGTAGCCAAGTGAAGAAATATAGTTAGTGGAAATGGCACAGTGGTGAACTGGTGTAACTTTTTAATAAAAGGAATACATTTGCGTCATGAAATGCATATGGGTGGCCGTGAGTGAGTTTTGGTAAAGCAAATGTAAGCGTAAGAAAATGTTAGTGTAAAAGAGGAAATGATCTGCCTGAGGGCGAGTCGGGATTCAAGCTTTCAACCGGAGGTTTACCAGCCCGTGACTTCGTTAGTGCAGCACCATGCTGTAGCTATGCAGTGAGTGAAATATCATTAGCAAACCTGCCGGTGGTTTTAAAAAAGAACACAGGCCAGTAAGCACAGAAGAGCTCCCGTTGAATCCATATGGCTTAGCAATATTGTAGCCGGTTAATAACTGAACGTACAGACGGTAAGTCATAATGCATATGGCTTAGCAATATTGTAGCCGGTTAATAACTGAACGGTGAACGGCGGGTAGATATGGTGCAAAAGCAATAATTGATAAGTAGTAGACAATAATTACTGAGGGTCGAAGCAGGTTAAGGAAACATGTTCCTAGCTGGGTTTGAACCTAAGACCCCATGTTCCCAAGACTGTAACCTTGCCCACTAGGCCACGGGCAGACTAGCTGTTTAGACTGCGGAGTTGCAGAACATACATACGTAGTTGTTTGTAGCCTATGTGGCTAGATAGAGAACAGGGCGAGGTAACATGAATGTACAAACGTGGCGTTTGCTGATAAGAAGGTTTTGTACGGTAGCCAAGTGAAGAAATATAGTTCGTAGAAATGGCACAGCGGTGAACTGGTGTAACTTTTTAATAAAAGGAATACATTTGCCGTCATGAAATGCATATGGGTGGCCGTGAGTGAGTTTTGGTAAAGGAAATATAATAACCGTAAGAAAACGTTTGTATAAAAGAGGAAATGGTCTGCCTGAGGGCGAGTCGTGATTCAAGCCTTAAACCGGAGGTTTACCAGTCTGTGACTTCGTTAGTGCAGCACCATGCCATAGCTATGCAATGCGTGAAATATCATTAGCAAACCTGCCGGTGGTTTTAAAGATCACAGGCCAGTAAACACAGATTAGCTCCCGTTGAATCCATATGGCTTAGCAATATTGTAGCTGGTTAATAACTGAACGGTGAACGGCAGGTAGATATGGTGCAAAAGCAATAATTGATATCTAGTAGACAATTATTAGTGAGGGTTGAAGCAGGTTAAAGAAACGTGTTCCAAGCTGGGCTTGAACCTACGACCCCGCGTTCTCAAGACTGTAACCTTGCCCACTAGGCCACAGGCGGACTAGCTATTAACCCTGCAAATGTTTCAGAGTAGAAAGGTATCGGTATTTTGCGTGTGTATGCGCGTTTTTGATTGGGTCGTGTAGGTGAAGTTTTGGCTGGTGTCAGTGAAATGTCCAATGGGGAGACATGTTGTTAGTGGGAAAGGCGGCAGGAAAAATAAGAATGAGAAGAAGAAAGAGAAGAAGAAGGAGAAAACGCAAAATCCCCTTAGTTTGGGGCTTTATTGTGTGGACATGTGAAGTTGTTTATGAGTTCTGTTTGTTGAAATGGGGTCAGAATGTACAGAATTTAATGTTTTTAAGGGCTGAGTGTCTGTGGCTGTTGTGGTTATTTCTGTGGGGAACCCTGAAAAGTGCCAAACTCTCGGTGCTGTATAGGTATGGGGGCATGCCCCCGCCAAGGCGTAACTTGGCGGGATGGCATACCTGCCATCCCAATTTAAACTTTCAGCCTGAAGAAGCTTTATGCGCTTGGGTTGCCTGATCACATTCCTTTTCTGTCAGACTCTGTTCATTTTTATGATCAGACTGCAGGTGAAGTTCATCTACGGGAAAACGGGAAGGAACTAAAAAATCTTTCAGCTGCCTTGTGGAACCGTAGGCACTTTTTTCCATTTAATATTTTTACAGTACCTTTTTTTTATGTATGGCTGGCATGTTGGCTAACCTACGCAAGAGGTTAAAACAATGTCAAACAAAAATACAAACTATAATAAATAATTTGCGTTTTGACAAAGCCAAAAATGATTCTTAGAAATGTGCTTTATAATTACATGTGGGGTATAGTGGTGGGCAATATGGCCTGAAATTCATATGATATCCCTAGATTTTTGAAAATGAAGAATAATACCTTGGATGATATAAAACCTGAAAGATTAGTACATGAGTTGTTTAGGGGTGCGAAACTTCAGCAACCTTATGATACAATATCATCCTGATATTTGAGTCATGATAGCATACTATTGTAATTAGGGGTCCAAGCAGTGAAGCTGGTGGAACCCGATTGTATCTGTTAGAATTATTATTATTAGGGGTCCAAGCAGCGAAGCTGGTGGAACCCTATTGTATCTGTTAGGATTATTAGGGGTCCAAGCAGCGAAGCTGGTGGAACCCTATTGTATCTGTTAGGATTATTAGGGGTCCTAGCAGCGAAGCTGGTGGAACCCTATTGTATCTGTTAGGATTATTAGGGGTCCAAGCAGCGAAGCTGGTGGAACCCTATTGTATCTGTTAGGATTATTAGGGGTCCAAGCAGCGAAGCTGGTGGAACCCTTTTGTATTTGTTAGGATTATTAGGGGTCCAAGCAGCGAAGCTGGTGGAACCCTATTGTATCTGTTAGGATTATTATTATTATTAGGGGTCCAAGCAGCGAAGCTGGTGGAACCCTATTGTATTTGTTAGGATTATTATTATTATTCTTATTATTTTTCTCTGCTAAAAGTGTCTGAGGCTCAGCAACCATAAGTCCTACAGCAACCAAATTTGGTAGGTGGGTTCCTATGGCCCCCCACTACTCAGCCCCTAAAAATCACCTATGTCGGCCATATGGTGGCACTATAACAAAGGGTTATGCGTAAAAGGCCATAACTCCCACACCATAAGTCCGATCAACACAAAACATCATCGACATATGCATCTGAACGTGCTCTATAACTTTGCCATTGGGACCACCTATGTCCGCCATATTGTTTGCCCGCCATTTTGACTTTTTAGTTGGGGCGTGGAAGCTTTCTCCGCTAAAATGTCTGAGGCTCAGCAACCATAAGTTGTAGACCAAGCAAATTTGGTAGGTGGGTTGCTATGGCCCCACACTACTCAGGCACTACAAATCACCTATGTCGACCAGATGGTGGCGCTATAACAAAGGGTCATACTTTTAAAGGCCATAACTGCCACAACCTAAGTCCGATCAACACAAAACTTCATCGACCGATGCATCTGAATGTGCTCTACAACTTTGCTGTTGGGAACACCTATGTCCGCCATATTATTTGCCTGCCATTTGGACGTTTTTATTAGTTGGGGTGCGGAAGAGCTGGAGCTCCAAATCTAAGTGTTACGACATCTAGTAAACTTCTTTACGGCAAGCGACATCCATGGTGACGCAAGTAATACAACACCGTAGGGTCTAGTTTTTATCAGTGAGGGGAGGGTCTGAACGTCGGGGAAGCAATGGAAGACGGTGCCAGCCAGAGTGCATGCTGGGCTATTAAAGGTTTGTTAGTAAAAGCTTTTTGAGAGAATGAATACTTTTCTTTGGCATGAATCCATTTGAAGACAGTATCGGGTGAGTTTGTTTAGTCTTTCATTATGCTGAGAAATAGCTAAACCATTTTATTGGTAGGTTTTGAGTTTCTGTGCACACGCGCGAAAACACGCTGGTATAATAAAACAACGATGGCAATACATGTATAGTCCGTTTCGTTCCGTTGCTACCATAACATAACAAACTATCTTATGTCTACAGCTGCAGTTTCTCGCTGCAATTTCTAATATTGAATATAAACAAAAGACACAATTTATGCTGTAGTCTGCCAATGTCTAAATAAATAATGCGCTACTCCGAGTGCAGGTAGCAGGGGTAGCGAGTTGATATTTCGTTTTTTGCTACTAAAAGTTTGTTAGTAAAAGCTTTTTGAGAGGATGAATCATTACTTTTCTTTAGCATGGATCCATTTGAAGACAATATCGGGTGAGTTCGTTTAGTCTTTGAATCCGTCATTATGCTGAGAGAAATCGTATTCTCAATTTAATCTCTAAATTGACTGTAAGCTTAGGGTTGTAACTAGGTAGTTGTTTCGTAGGTGACTTAACTCGTCTTAACTATTGCTTGTATTTTTGCATAGACTGCGTTGTTGCTGTTCTTGTTAGTGTTAGTGTTAATCAGTTTAACCTACAGGGTCCAAGTTGAACTATGCGGTTGTTCCCTGCACTTGGAACGGTAGGGTTTTTGACACACTTGTTCCTGATTATGATTATACACTATGTTGTACGTCGCTCTGGATAAGAGCGTCTGCCAAATGCCTGTAATGTAGTGTGATATTCCGTAGCAACAAGATAAACCAGACATTAGCCCTAAAATATGCGAATACAGCAGTGAAAACGCTGCTCACTGAATAACGAAATAAACGAGACAACGTTTTTTAAAATTATACCATGTCATTATACAGTCAATATCTGGGACTAAGCATTTAATAAATATACAATCTTACCATCGGTTTTACGCGTAGAGATGTCCCTTTTGCGACTGAGTGGTCATACATTCTCTTGGACAATACGTTTGTGAAATATACGTGCATATGTGACACCTGGGTCGTCTACCTTCAACAATAGCTGTGCATAATACCACACCTGTTGCTTACGGCGTTGTCACCCTTTTTAGTACAATTTGGCTTGATTGACAATTCATTTATTCAGTAGGTGAGAGTATAAGCTTTCTAAAGATGTATAACGTCTGATTTTGCTTTTGGAATAACGTTTTATAGGTCAGCATAACCAAAAATTTGCTCATCTGCCAATGTCTAAATAAATAATATGGTAGGCTGCTCTGCGCGCAGCACGCAGGTCGCGAGTTGATATTTTGTCTTTTGTTTCATTTTTTCTCAATGTTGTATTTATTATTTGACATGTGTATTTATGTGTTATTATTCTATCTGTCTCTGAGGCGCATTCTCTGCATTCTCTGCTAAGCTGAGCAATGGATTGGAATAGGTATGTGTCTGACGTAATGTTGCACGGTATACTGAAACTTCAGCACTTTTTCGGTACTTAAAACAAAAAAGGAACGTTTGGTATTAGAATTTTCCGACGTTCGGTAGTTTTGTGTCAAATGTAAAAGCCAGGGAAATGTGTCACCCGCACTACTGATTGAGAGGGTGAAAGGTGTAATTTGTCAGAATCTTCGCTAGATGGCAGTAGCAACTAAGGTTGCCAAGTGAGTTTACGTGCGCTTGTGCATTCCCTTCTTTGATACAGCGCATGCTTCGACTCAGTTGACTTCAGTAGCAATAGGTGTTCTAATTTGTAAATATTTTATTATAGGAAGATGCTGTATTGTTATTAAAATATGCTGTTTTTAGATTTATTTAAAAGTGAAAGATCTGTTTAAAGATAATTTACTTTACAATTGTTTAATTATTGAAATATATTTAATATAGTTTTTTATGGTTTAGTGTTGTAACACTATAGGCCTATGCTTATTGATGTGTTGAACAGGCTTCAACTTAAAGGTTGTTAATAAACCAGGTTTCTAATAAACCGTGAATTCGAAAATCAGGTCAACCCTTGTGGACATTACATTTCTGATCTATTAAGGTATTTTCAGTATCGTTAGGTACCGATTACTGAATCAGTATTGCTTCAGTATCGAGTATGGTGATACTAAACCTGGTATCGGTATCAAAGTCAAAATTTTGGTACCATGACAACACTAGTGTGACACTTTTTTTAGTTGTGGCATGGAAGCGTCGCAGCTGTACATACATGCTGGGCCATCTAAGTGTTACGACATAGTAATGGCCTTTACGGGATGCGGCCAGGACACATCCATGTCGACGCAACTGTCATCCGACAGCGTCTCTTAGCACAAAATTGGCCATTAGTCATCAATATTTTATACACTCATCATGATATTCAGTAGATATGTTGGGTGAAGGTATCTGATCATGAGGACAAAGCCATTTTAAAATTGCTCCATAGGGGGCACGATGGTGCCAATGCTTGGACCCCTCCCAACGCCACTTGCGGCTTTAATTTTCAATTATTCTGTCATTGTTTTTCTTTGTGTCTCGTTATCCCTCCCTGCTCTGGTTTGATTGTGCTTTGAGTTCACCTGTGTCTTGTTATCTTTGTGGCTATTTAAGGTCTATTTTCCTGATTTGGGTGCTGGTTCCTTGTGTTTCTGCCTGAGAGTATCTGCCTGTCTGTTTCAGCCCGCATTGTCTGGCCTTGTTTTTCTTACCTGTTTTCTGTTACCTGTATGAGAGTAAAATCTTTGATTGGATTTGCCTTTCTGGAGTTCCTGGTGTTTTCCCCACTCTCCGTTTGGGTCCTGGTCCCCCGTTACCTAACATATCTTAAATTGCGAGGAATGAAAAGTCATTGTCAATTTAAAATGCAATTTCCAGGCCCTGGAAAAGTTATGGAAAATAATATTTTTTGAAAAGTAATGGAAACACAGCTAAAGTTGCACCAAATATAATGACTAATTAATCCAATCATAAAAATTGTATGTATAGTAATAAAACGTAAATTGTAACGTAACCTTACGGTATTTTGGTGGTGTGAGAAGTTAATTCAGTCTGGCTCAGTCTGTTTACTGCACGCCCAAGAGGCACGCTTCTGCTAATGTAGCAGTTAGTAAACGTAGGCCCTACTGTGCCGACAATATGCCAGGGAAGTGCAGCTTCAATAATACATCAGGGCTCGAAATTAACTTTTTTACTTCGTAGCACTGGTGCTCCCAACTTCAAAAAGTTAGGAGCACCCACCAAAATATAAGGAGCACCAATATATGCAATAGATTTTTTATTGATAAAAAACGACAATATAACAGTACGGTTTACAAGTAACAGTTAAACTGTCACGCATAAAATGTGTCGACTCTTCAAGGAATTGCCTGTTATGCATTCAAACGACAAAGAGCTTCTCATCACATTAATACCGCTAATTAAATCAACCGCCAGTAAACTGCATTGGAGAAATTAGCTGTTTTAAACGGGTCGCTACACAAAACACTAAGTTAACGTTTAAAAAAAATGCCGTAATCGTGCGCTTCAAATTTTCAGCTTTCGATAACGCTAATAAATTGAACATAAACTTTTGTCTTTAGGTAATATTAGTTTACGCGTTAGCTCTTTGTGTCGCGTGACAGTGGAGTGCAGCGAAAGGGAGTGATTGAAGGCTAATATTAACCAATTTAAAATCAGCATTAAAGGTAAGAATGTCAAGCTCACGATTGGTTAGAAGGGTTACCGTCAGCTCACAAGGCACATACTGAGTGTACTAACTAGCGAATGTACAGAGAAAGACGTTCGACTGGAAAAACTGACAAAAATGTTAAACTATTCGAATTAAAATATGAGAGAATGTATTGTGGCGATCTTGCCTGTGTGTAACTAAATAATTGTTAGCTTGTTAGCGGTTAACTTGTCCCGCTCCGCGATCGTGTAAATACTCGTTATTTTGAATGTGTGTAGCCTGCTAGGAATCGCTTCCGTAGCGCTAGCAGCCCTCGGGTTTATGATTTGCACCGTCATGTTTCTGTCATTAGTCAATTAGCCAATACTGTTGTTGTATTCCCTGCCTGTCTCTGTTTTGCGTGTCTCGTGCTGCTGTTTCCCGCTGTATGTAAATCCGACCTTTGTGTGATGTGCCGTTAAGGCTGTGTGATTGGTTAGCCCCGTTGCGCCGGGGCAGCCAATCACGGCAAACGGGGTTTGACAAAATCAGGCTTCGCCCAGCTATGATGGTCAGTCTACGAATTACCGTTTTGAAGAGATGTCACAAATAAAGCGAAGCTCCCCGGGAGCGATTCGAAAACAGCCAAGCCAGTCTCCGTCTCTGCTTCCTCGCGAAATCGCCACAGTATCTAAGTGTGTCTGTCTGGTGTTTATTTGTTTTAGAGAGGCACCATATGTTTCAGATGCAGACCTAATTTTACTTAGTGTTACAATAAATAATTTTAAATTGTCCTGTTGAGATAGTCATTTGTTTTGTTCATGGATATTCAGTTAAAGGTTGTGGAGAAGTCATGGAAAAGTCATTGAAAATCATTGGTGAAAAAGTGTATGAACCCTGTAGATATCTTAAATTAGCTCTTTGACTAATCATAAATCAGTTACAGATACCTGTAATGTGAATCTGGTCAGGCTATTAAATGTTTGCGACACTACTCCTTAATTAACACTAAACAGGCGCAGAAAACAAACTAAGATTGGGGGAACTGGCGCCCTGTAGTGTGACGGTTGGATTCAGGTAGGGTTGTTGTTTCCCAAAAATATATAAAAATAATTGGCACCCCTAAAGATTCTTATGAATAAAATAAAATCAAACGAAATCTACATCAATATTAAGAGAAACTCTTGTGGCCTTCCATGGCTTCCTGTTTCACTGGAGGATTAAACTGAGAACCTGCTTGTGAAACCCATTTTTCATCTTTGCCGCAGAGAAAGACAAAGAATTGACGAATGAAATGAAAATGGTTGCTGACCTTTGAAAATCAGGCAATTGATCAAAAATAAACTGAAGATGCTAGTTACTACTGTGAGGGCAATAATGAAGTTTAAAACTGCTGGAGGGCAGCATGGTGGTGTGTGTGGAGTTTGCATATTCTCATCCCATGTCTGCATGGGTTTCCTCCCACGGTCCAAAGACATGCAGGTTAAGCTAATTGGAGACACTAAAGTGCTTGAATGTATGAGTGTGTAAGTGCATGGTGTGTGTGCCCTGTGATGGACTGGTGACCTGTTCAGGGTTTTTTCCTGCCTCTTGCCCAATGCATGCTGGGAGAGGCTCCAGCCCCTCTCACAACCATGTCCAGGAATATGATGTAGGATGGATTTAAGGATGCATATACTGAAACGAAAAATACAGTGGTGGATCTTTAATGTTATGGGGCTACTTTGCTCACGCTGGTCCTGGGGCCCTCGTTAAGTAAAGCAGCATCGTGAACTCTACCCTAGTACCAGGACAATTTAGCCCTAAACCTGACTACCTCTGCCAGCAGACTGAAACTAGTGGATCTTTCAGCAAGACAATGACCCCAAATTCACATTAAAATCCACAAATAAAAAGGTTAATGATGCAGAAGCATCATTGTGCAATGGCTACAACAGTCTAAAGACTGCTGAAACTCCCTGAAAACCTGTGAACAGCACGGCCCATAAGCACGGATCAACAAAGACATCAGGATCTGGAAAGATTGTGGGTGGAGAAAGAGTCTAAGATCCCTCCCAATGTGTTCTCTGGTCTTATAAGACGTTATGTAAAAAGACTCAGTGCCATTATCCCTGCAAGGGGAGGGTGCACACAGTACCAAATACAGGGGTGCCAATAATTGTGACGCACAATTTTTGTAAAGAAATGTGAGAAATGTGTCATTTTGGTAGTTTCTATTATATCATTAAATATATTCCATATGTTGGACAAATATACCTCAACACTGGTAATCTTTATATTCAACGGTCTTAGTAATTGTTATCATGGGTGCAGAATATTTTGGAAGGAATTGTATTACTGTACAAGTTTATGGCTCACTTAAATTCCAGATTTGTCCCTGTCTGTTCTATGAGATTTGATGTGTGTGTGTGTCTGTGTGTTATAACAAATTCAAACCAATTTAAACAGAATGAACACGCTATATTCACAGGAATCTTATCGAACAGAATTTATATATTACAACGGAGGCAACCAAACAATAAACAAAAAAAAAACAATAACAAAATAACGATATGGCAAGTATATTATCAGGAAAACATAAACCCAGGTACAATCATTACTAAACTGGCAATGTGAAATAATAACTGATTGTCCATTGAATAACAGTTAAAGTTGAAGTCCGAGTTTAGTTTAGTTGTCCGGTATCCACGGAAACACAAATCCAGAAAATGTGCCAAAAATAATAAGTCCCGAAACCAAAGTTAATGCATAAGTGCAAAAATCTTCTTTCCTCTCCAAAAACAAATAATTAAGCAACGCATTGCATTCAAAGAAGCAAAAAAAAAAACCCAAAAAGCTTCAGATCACCCTCCTGATGCAGTAGAAGATAATCTCATAAAAAACACGTTCTCAACGAACAAAAATGACAAGTTACTCACACATACAAGACATACGCCGTCTATAACTCATTCATTCAGACTGCCAAAATCCACACCTGCCATTAAAAGTATTGATATCAAAATGACGCCATCTTGCCTCGAAATTTATCATGTTCTGGGGTTTGTCTGTGTTTCCCTTTTTGGGCTGCCAGATGGCAGCACTTCAATTTTTAGTTCTGTCCTTTTACCCTGTTTAACTGTATTATTGTTTTCAGTTATTCTATTATTGTTTTTGGGTTGTCTCGTTTTCCCTTCCCTCTCTGTGGCCTGATTGTGCATTGTGCCCTGCTGTGTCTCGTCAGTGTCGTGTCTATTTAAGTGCTTGTCTTCCCTGACTCGGGTGCTGGACCCTTGTGTGTGCGTTAAGGATTGTCTTGCAGTATGTGCTCCCTAGTGAACTTGTAACTCTGTGTTTTGCCCTCAGTGTTCTCTACCCTGCCCGTGCTCTGTTTTTGCATAGTTTTTGGATTTCTGGATTTTCTTTGCTTTTGCGTTTTACTAACTTCACTTTGACTTTTTGAATCATGCCCTGTGCGGCTTTGTTTTTGTTCTCTTTTGTTTTTTGTACTCATTAAAGGTAACATCCTCGGTTTCTGTTTACCTCTTTGGATTTTGAGTGTTTTTTTCGACTCTGCATTTGGGTCCATTCCCTCGCCCCCCCTGACAAAATTAAATAAGATGAATTCCAAAGCAATGCTACCCAATATTTCCTCAGTTCTTTCAAGTCACTTGGCCCTGTGTGTATAAGCATGCACTACATGGACAGGCCAAACACATGTGTGGATGGCTTTCTCACAGTCAAGATTGATTGAGTAGGTGTCTATATGTCCAATTTGTATTGGTATGTATGTGTTTCGCTGCCCAGCCTTTCTGTTGCGTGAATGATAGTATGTTTCTTGGTATAATTGTCTGTTCGTAAATGTGAATGTAACATGCTGCGAGAGAAATGTCCTCATGGGGATAAAGACGTTCTCTATGTATGTATGTACAATATGTATTTTACATGCAGTATTTATTGTACGTAGCAAATATACAATCACTTGTATATGTACTGAAATTCTGTTCAGAAGCAAGTGTAAACATATGTTTTCTGGAGAAATATGCTTCCTGTAGTTACTGACCAGCAGTTTTCTACATGAATTTCAATGTGTTCCATGAGGCAGTTCGAAATATTTGACACTTCGATCTGACAAAAGTTTGCATGACATTGTAAAATGGTAAGATTACAAAACACAGGGCCAAGTGACTTGAAAGAATTGAGGAAATATTGGGTAGCATTGCTTTGGAATACATCTTATTTAATTTTGGTGAGGCAAGATAGCCTATATTGTTTGTAGTACCGTAACTTGGCATCATTTTGATATCAATACTTTTAATGGTAGGCGTGGATTTTGGCAGTCTAAATGAATGAGTTATAGACGGTGTATGTCTTGTATGTGTGAGTAACTTGGCATTTTTGTACGTTGAGAATGTGTTTTTTATGAGATATCATTTCTTTTTGCAAAGCGTTTTATTATGAGAGTGAGAAATGCGAAGTGACCGTGTAAGAAACGGTTGTGGATTATGGCTATCCTTGTGTGAATTTGTTCAGTCTGGTGAGCGTGTACCGTTTAGCAGTTTCAGTGTGCTATATATGTAAAACAGTGGCTGTGACAAAGGGTGCGGTGGCGTAAGTGTAAACGCATCAGAAACACAGGTGAAATATGGCCAGTGTATGTACTCACGGATTTGACGGCCATCCAACGAGCCTTGATTGAAAAAATAATCAGCAAGCCCGTAGAATTAGAGCTCCCTAGGTCGCAACTTGTGTAGCCTGCTGTCCTGCTCCGTTGTCTGTTATTTCGTGGAGATGCACTTTTAGTGTTTGTAAGGTTTATAAGGCATTTTGATAAGCTTATCTGCAGGTGGGAATCCTCTTCGCTGTTTTGCTAAGCTAGAACCGGAAAAATTGATAGTGGAGAATAGGAATAGACGCATATGTCCCAGCAGGCTTTGCATATGAGAAAATAACAACAGTGTGAGAGAAATTAGGATGAAATGATGAAATTGCGTAGTTGAAACAATATGTTTTTAGCAGAATGGGCATGTAGGTGAAGGTTGACATGATCACAGACTATAGTGCGAAGTAAATGAAGTGACCATGAGCGAGCTTAGTTTCCTTATCGAACGGTATATATAAATATATATATATATATATATATATATATATATGGTCTGTATAAACCATTACTTGTTAAAGTGAAGGGTTCAGTAACGTATGAAATCTATTGCACTGATGTGCTTTTCTCATGTTCAGTACTAGTAGTTATAATTATGAGTGAGTCATGATTTTAAATCTAATGTTTTAATGGGGAGTTGCAGAACGTATACGTAGTAATTGTTTGTGTGTGGCTAGATAGAGAACAGGGCGAGGTAACATGAATGTAGAAACGTGGCGTTTGCTGATAAGAACGTTTTGTACGGTAGCCAAGTGAAGAAATATAGCTAGTAGAAATGGCACAGTGGTGAACTGGTGTAACTTTTTAATAAAAGGAATACATTTGCCGTCATGAAATGCATATGGGTGGCCGTGAGTGAGTTTTGGTGAAGCAAATATAAAAGCGTAAGAAAACATTAGTGTAAAAGAGGAAATTATCTGCCTGAGGGTGAGGCGGGGTTCAATCCTTCAACCGGAGGTTTACCAGTGTGTGACTTTGTTAGTGCAGCACCATGACATAGCTATGCAATGCGTGAAATATCATTAGCAAACCTGTGCATGATTTTAAAGAAGAACACAGGCCAGTAAGCACAGAAGAGCTCCTGTTGAATCCATATGGCTTTGCAATATTGTAGCCGATTAATAACTGAACGTGCAGACGGTACGTCATAAAGCAGTGTATACCTTCGGTGAACGGCGGGTAGATATGGTGCAAAATTGAGAAGTAGTTGACAATTATTAGTGAGGGTAAAAGCAGGTTAAAGAAACGTGTTCCGAGCTGGGCTTGAACCTGAGACCGCATGTTTCCAAGACTGTAACCTTGCCCACTAGGCCATAGGCAGACCAACTGTTTAAACTGGAAATGTTTCAGAATAAAAAGGTATGGGTATTTTGCGTGTGTATGCGAGTTTTTGATTGGGTTGTGTAGGTGAAGATTTGGCTGGTGTCTGTAAAATGTCCAATGGGGAGACATGTTGTTAGTGGGATAGGCGGCAGGAAAAATAAGAATGAGAAGAAGAAGAAGAAGAAGAAGAAGAAGAAGAAGAAGAAGAAGGAGAAAACGCAAAATCCCCTTAGTTAGGGGCTTTATTGTGTGGACATGTGAAGTTGTTTATGAAATCTGTCTGTTGAAATGGGGTCAGAATGTACAGAATTTAATGTTTTTAAGGGCAGAGTGTCTGTGGCTGTAGTAGTTATTTCTGTGGGGAACC
>NW_026985658.1:0-16842 GCF_018555375.3 Anguilla rostrata | reverse complement strand
AATTGCAGCATTCTGAAGTTCTGCTGCCTAGTGATGGTTCTGTTTGTTTGGTCAGACTGGTACTGTTTAGTATGAATGCATGTTCTCCCCTCCCACCCTACTGGCTGCTGTACTTTTGTTTGTAACACACTGATCAGTTTTTGCTGTTCAATAAACTCCCTGTTTCAGGAGAAGCATGTAATGTATTGATATAGGGCAGATATCACAAATATACCCCAGGCCTAATGTTACATTAATTCTGGGTGATTCTGGGTCTTAATGCTGAGGAATGGTGATGCTTACAGTGCATCTGGAGCTTCTGACCTCACACTGAGGAAAAAGCCCCAGAGCATCAGAGTGCAGCTGGACTATGATGGGGGGGAAATGTCCTTCTTCAACCCCAGTGACATGTCACTCATTTACTGTTGTAAAGACACATTTACTGTGAGAGTGTTTCCGTACTTCTCTCCCGGTTTAAACAAAGATGGTAGGAATGAAGAACCCCTCCATATATGCCAAGTGAAAGTTTCCGTAACAGTGACGCTGGCCCAGTGAACATGTTTTTTTTTTTAATGAACAAAGTAGAGATGTTGCACAAAAGGATTTAGGTTATTTCTAATCTGCCTCAGCACGTAAGGTTATTGACTTGATCTGGGACAGAACTGCTGCACATGTGAATTGACCAAAGGGAGCTGGTTTATGGCCTACCAGAACCAAACGGGAGGCAGACACACAGAGGTAACAATGTATAAAGGATAGTAATTCCATCTGCAGGAGCATCCCGCTCGTGAATCCCAGTAGCGTTAATTGAATTATTGAATAGGTGGTATTATTCAATAAGTGTACCTCCGTATTGGGTCATTGGTGGCACCTGTGTGGTAGGCAGTGTCGAGCTGATGAAAGTGCCTCGTACGAGTAGGTGGCAGAGCGGGGGGAGAATCAACTGCTGCGGGACGCCAACATCCCACGCCGGAATGCCGAATGGTGAACTTTGGTTGTTTTTGTGTTGCCCTGGTAAGCTAAATACATGATACGCTCTGATCAGATTGATGCATGTTATCCCTCCCAGTTAACGGGATTATCAATGTCCTGTACACCCCAAATTGATTGGGTAATGTTTGTCCAGTGTCGGTGGGGGTCGAGTGGTGTCCAGCAGTGAAACCCACCGGTGGTAAAATTTGTGTAATCGTTTTATTGACGTGGGGGGAAGAGAAGGAGAAATTCCCCCTGAATATTGCTTGTGGGCGTGATTGTCCGCGCTTACATTTCCGTAATGCATCTTGGGGGGAGTCGGATTTAAACCACTCAGCAATGGCATATGGTAGGCTGGTCCTGATTCTCCTCCCACAGCATTTTATAAACTTGTTGTTCAATGGTTATATGATAAAAAATAATATTGCATTTTGTTAAACCCACTGTCTGTTTTGGCCTACACCCAGTTCTTCAACCCTATTCTGAAAGAACCACCTAATCTAGAAAGGGAGTATTTAGCCTGAAGATTGTGAGCTCCAACTTGCGACAAGTGTCGTGCAACAAAAATGAAAGTGTCGCACAACGTTTTGCATTTAGACTTTGGCAAAGGGTTGTGGAGAGGGTTCTGTTGTCTATGGTAAAGAGACACCAAACTGCTGATTTTTACATCTGTGAAAACATTGCAACTCCTATTGAAATTACAGAGAAACAGGGCAGGAATTAATTTCATATCTACTTTTGTTAAAAAAATTATGCTAACAGAAAAAGAAGGCAGTCTGTCACTCAAATAAACTGAAAATAATGGCGTTTCCATGACAATGAATTCCGGTGTTTCATCTGGCTGTCCAACGATGCTCGACAATGTACAAAATTCTGCAACATAACAAAATTCAAGTGGTGTGAGACACTTTTTCTGTTGAAAATACATAATTTTTGTTATGTGGGTTTTTCTTGTGATAAAATGTGTAATAATGCCTTCAATGTGGTTAGATTTTTTATTTTAACCCAACTGATTTTGGAGAAGCTGAGCTTGTTAAAGTCAGCTCAGATGCCAGTTTTGTTTTTATGTTTGTGTGTGGGGTTCACCGATTGTGATTAAATTGCAGACAGAACGTTGGACCTCCCTGACAATGAACACAGTTGTTAGCGCTAAGCACTAGGTCTAAGACCATGTAGATTGCAATGTAGCCCAGTTAAGCAAATATCCAGGTTTGAAATCGGTCAACACAACGACACAAAGTCATTGTGTTGCCAAAAGCCAGTGCATTGAAGCTGCAGTATGTAAGTCAAAGCCTGACTTGGAAAGTTATGTATTTTAGTGGAATGAATGTGTGGAAAAGTGAATGCAGGAAGATGGATGGAATTTGGTAAATAAAAATGGTACATATTTTTGAAAAAAAAAATTGAGAAATGCTAGACAATCTTGAGCAAACACAAACAGTGCACGTATATTGTTTTACACGGTTGACAGACCAGTAACCCCCCCTGCATCAATCGCCCCCGAGCCTACCCCTACATCAAAATGTGATTTGCTGCCTTTACAAGTGAGATTATAGATATTAACAATTCATCAGTGCCTCCATCCAAAAATAATATAGGTACCTGAAAGGGCCAGTATATCATGTGGATTGGCTTCATCCTGATGAAGACTACGAAAGTAGAACACATTACATCAGTCCTTAGATCACTACATTGGTGAACCACAGAATAGATTTAAAAATCAGTCTGCTTGTCTGTAAAGCAAAAGTGTTTTTAAGCTATGAACCATTCAGGCCTCTCTGGTCATCTGGGACTGGTATACTTATTGTTCCCAAGCTGAAAAAAAAAGAAATTGAGGAAGCTGGTTTTAGACATCATACCCCACGCTGCTGGAATAAACTCCCAGATGGCCTGAGACCTGCCCCAAATTTCACCTCCTTTAGAAGCTCAGAACAGTCCTGTTGTCCATCATCTTGCACTAAATTATTCATATTTTATCTATTGCTTTTTATAATGTTGGGGTTTTAAATAGTTTGCATTAATTTAATGATAATTATTGCAAACATATTTTGAAAATGTAGAATTATCTCATTTCATTCCTTTTCATTTTAATGTCTCCTTAGCCTCTACATGCCTTTATTGGGAATGTGGTGTCTGTTTGTCCAGTAAGGGCTCTTAGAGGAGTGCAGATTATGCATTCTTGTTTCAATGTCTTGAAACAAGCAAAATAAATGTTCCTGAATGAATGTGCTGTATAAATTAAATTTGCCTGGGCATTTTTATTTAATCCAGGGGGACACTACTGGCTGCACCCTGTAAATTCCCCAGAGCAGCCGGTTCAGGCACATTATCATCTCTGTATTTGAGAGAGTTCAAGAAGACTGAAGACAACCAGCCTGATCAGCCAGTTTGTTCCAGTTTTGAATGACATGAGGTGTGTTCTGTTGTAGTTTCAGCAAAAGTGAAAGTGAAAGTGAAACTATCAGACTGAGAGACGGTGTCTGTAAAATGGAGGCTAAAGCTTTGATTCCTGAGGACAAGCTCTGTTGCTCTGTATGTTGTGATATTTTTAAAGAGCCTGTTCTCCTGAAATGCAGCCACAGCTTCTGTAAAATATGTCTGCAGCAGTACTGGGAAGAGAAGAGCTCTCGAGAATGTCCCATCTGTAGGACCAAGGCCTCTATGAAGGATCCTCCTATAAACCTGGCCTTAAGAAGTATTGTGGAGTCCTACTTAAAGCAGAAGACTGAGAGAGAAACTACCAACATGAGTGTTGCTCGCTGCAGTCTTCATGGCGAGAAACTTCTATTATTCTGCGAACATGACAAAGAGCCTCTCTGTGTCATCTGTCAGACTTCAAAAAAACACAGAAACCACCCGGTCTGTCCAGTGGAAGAGGCTGCACTGGAGCTGAAGGTATTTAATTTTCAATATAATGTATTTCATATTTTCAAGACACAATCAAATATGTGTAAAATGTCTCTGTGTAAAACATTCAGATCTGACGGACGGCTGTGGTGTGAGGTCTTGTAAATACAGTCAGTCTGGCCTCCACTTCCACTTGCAAAGGCCGCAACAGGAACAAACCTGCTGATCAGGCAAAAGCAGGAAGAGGCAGCACTGTATCTGAAAGTGTGCTTACAGCCGTTAAAACTGTGAAATACTCCGTTATTTGCTTGGGGAGAGAACTGAGCAACAACCAGGAAGTACAGAAATCCACAATGACTGGTGGAGACAAGAGCTATACATATGCGCAAAAAAATTCTTGTACCAACAAGTCAAATCAATTTTATAAGTGCTTTAACATTTCTTACAGTCTACTATAAAATATGAAATTACAACCCAGCAAAAGTTATTTTTTAATCCTATATTCTGTACAATTTGACTGGTTTATTTTTTTTGAAAATGCATCACAGAACATTGTATGCTGTGTTATAAGTATGTTTCACTAATCTTTACTTAATTTGTAGCAGGGCTATTTTCCTGACTACTTTTCCAATGTTCTTAATAAGCTGTACTGATTTTCACTTGTATTGCAGCAGGGAGATTACTGTGCGATTTATGTCTTTCTGTAAGTGATAACTGATTCATTTAACTCCAGGAGGATCTCAAGCCTGCACTTAATCTTATTAAAGAAAAATTGAAGAGGTTTACTGAGGTTGAACAAGAATGTAAGAAAACAGCAGAACACATCAAGGTAAGGAAAGCAATTACGAATACTGTTTAGGTACACAAAAATAGAAAATAATTATTTTTGGTTTATGTTCATTTTGACAGGCATAACGAACACACTGGCTGCCACACTTACATAACAAAACATAGTTACACTATTCAAGTTTAAAATAGTGTGTTTGAATTGCAGAGTCAGGTCCAGCACACAGAGAGGCAGATAAAGGCAGAGTTTGAGAAGCTCCACCAGTTCCTGCGAGAGGAGGAGGCAGCCAGACTAGCTGCTCTGAGGGAGGAAGATGAGCAGAAGAGTCAGATAATGAAGGAGAAGATAGAAAACATCACAGGACAAATCTCCACTCTTACAGACAACATCACAGCTATAGAGAAGGCCATGGACACTGAAGACATCTCCTTTTTACAGGTAAGAGCTGGATTTTCTGTAATTCAGTATGCTGGTTTGTGGTTTTTCACAATATTTGGCTGTGTTCCCTTATTCTGCACCAATAGCCTACTGTGACAGTATCAAACTCAGGGTGCAGGTGTTCATAGAGATTCATCTGCTCATTTTAAAATGTCATCACATATTTTTTTTTATATTTTTGAATTTTGTGAAAAACTGATGTCACCAGAAAGTCAATAGAAAACATCACCACTGCAGAGTAGGACACGTCCTGTATAATTTACAGAAGGCCTAATTTCCCCCACATAATTGTCTTTCACCATTGTGTCCTCTGTAATAGCAATGACACTGCACACCACATGCAGGCAACTGCTACAAAGTTCAAGACAGATGGATTAAACTGCCTGTTCACTCTCTAGATTTGCAGTCATTTGATTCAGAGTTGATGAGCAATCTTCCAGCCACATGGTAGCAAAATTAATGATCAACAAAACCTGCCCAGCATATTTATACACAACCGTGAGAATGCTGGGATGTTCATTGCTTAATTATCTCAGGAGTCACACCTGTGTGGAAGCTCCTGCTTTCAATATTCTTTGCATCCTTCATTTATTCAAGCGTTTCCTTTATTTTGACAGTTACCTGTACATTACAGTACCTTCATTCGTATTTGCTTACTGTTAAAATTACATCACTTTTATTTGCCTGGCTCTTGTTTTTCACTTATTATAACCTGTCTCTCATAATGGTCTCTACTGAGTATGTTTATACATGTATACATCTTATCACAATTGTGCTGTTATGTGTTTTTCAGAGCTACAAGAACATCAAGGAAAGGTATGTAGACTGACCTATTTTCTAGTGTCTGTTTAAGTCTCTTCAAACCCTAAGTCTGGGGCGACATAACTCAGGAGGTAAGAGCGGTTGTCTGGCAGTCGGAGGGTTGCCAGTTTGATCCCCCGCCCTGGGTGTGTCATGGCAGCCTTTCACTGTTGGTGTGCGAGTGTGTGTGTGAATGGGTGAATGAGAGGCATCAGGTATAAAGCACTTTGGATAAAAGCGATATATAAATGCAGTCCATTTACCATTTAAATCTTGATTGACTCCTGCTTGTCATTACAGAGCCCAGTGCACACTGCAAGATCCAGAGGTGCTCTCAGGGGCTCTGATAGATGTGGCCAAACACCTGGGCAACCTGAAGTTCAGAGTCTGGGAGAAGATGCAGGAGATGGTGCAGTACAGTGAGTATCTGGGGCAAAAGTTGAAATCACATTATTTGTGAACATTTAATGAAAACATCAAACTCAAAAACCAAGCTGTATGGCATGAAAGATACAGTACAGAATCATCCAGTCTCAGTTCCCATCAAGTTTAGGAAGATTCTGGGGCTGCACTATACTGCTCTCAATTTGATATCAGAAAACAAGCAAGCACAGAATTAGTAGACTATTTAAAACTTAAATAAAACTGCAGTTTGTAAGTTTGGAGAAAATAACTAGTGTTACGGCCGGCTCGAAGGGCCGCAACAAACAAACAAAGTCCAATGTACCAAAAAACAATCCAGAAGCTAATCTAACAACACAAACCCAGACATTTATAAGAATAACCAACAAACTAATCACAAACTAAAACAAAGGAAAACCCACAAAGTTCAACCAAAACGATCTTCACAAAAACTACCAACCCAAAACAACAACTCAAACCACACACCAAAGAAACCCCAAAGAAGATCTCTCAAAGAAAGAACTCCCCTGCCTCATACTGCAGGGCTTATGTTGGCCACCGGCAGGTGGAGGCAATCAAGCAATTAGGCAATCAGGCAACTACCTCCTCCTGCACCACCCAGACCAGCAGAGGTAGGGGACGTAGCACTAGATTTAAAAAAAAAAAAAACATGCAACCCCCTCCCACCCCTCCCCTCAGCTCTCCATTCAAGCCCCTCCCTATAAGGCCTAATTCATATCACGAACTATTAGCTGTGTGAATTACGTGCATGAATGAATGAATTAATTTTATTATTGCGTCATGCATCACACCGATGCCCAGCCCACATTGGCTTATATGACACCAACATTTTGCATATAACAGATCCAGAGTAAATCATAAACCTATTAAAATGCAACAGACACATATCTGATACATATGTCCTGTACAAAACAGTATAGACTCCATAACCAAACCTTCTTATCTTCTTTTTCAGGTTTTTGCAACATATACATAGTCATTATATAAATTATAAGACCTCATTAGAGACTAAACAAATAATACATCTTGCTTTCTTTTCCAGGTGTTTGATACAAAGTTAGCCATTTTAAAAACGTCAGACTTAAATAGCAATTTTTCATCATCCCCACCCCCCAAAACACTTCAGGATTTTGTTTAGACATTTCATGGAAAATTGGTGCTCTTAGATCATCGTAATATGTACAATATAGCATAAAGTGGGATTCATTTTCAATTTCACCCAGATCACATAACAGACATAGTCTTTTTTCTTCAACTACATCATTAGATATGCCTACCTCAATAGCCAGAGGAAGGATACTGGTTCGTAACTGGGCAACCAGAGACGTTTGTCTTCTGGTTAGTTATGCCATAACTTATGGTTCAGGGCCATAGTTTTGCTTAACATGAATATATGTATAGAATTGGCGTTTTTTGGATTCTTTAAAGCCCCATATGCCAGCAGCATAATTCAGTACAGGAGAGACACAGGCATCATAAAGTTGTGAATATGTTGAATAGCCAAGATCTTTGCACACTTTCAATTTATAAATCACTGAGCCTAACGCTCCTCCAGCCAAAGTCACTAGGGATTTTATCCCCACCTCGTAGGTCATAAATTCATCCAGGGCAAACCCCAGGTATTTATACACATTAGCATATTCTAGTGGTGATGGTCCAAAAGTGATATTTTGTGTACTTCTTGCTTTTTCCTGAAATGCATTATCTGGGTTTTACTCTGATTTATTGTATTGCATTGAATTTGCTATGATATTTGTTCATTTATTTAATTTCATGATGCAAACAGATTTTGTTTTTAAAGCATAAATCACTATGACTACCATGTATTCGAAATCAAAACAATGATATGCAGTTTCCCATGTATGTGACATAATCTGAATAGAGTATTTGAAATGTGCGTCTTCTCACAGCCTTTTAAATATCTTTCTTCTTGATCTTTCAGCTCCTGTGGTGCTGGACCCCAATACTGTACATACCTGTGTCTCTCTCTCTGATGATCTGACCACTGTGAGACACACAAGTACAGAGCAGAAATATCCTGACAATCCAGAGAGGTTTAAACCCTGTGTGAATGTGCTGGGATCTGAGGGGTTTACCTCAGGGAAACACAGCTGGGAGGTGAAGGTTGGGAATAAATCGGATTGGACTATAGGAGTGGTGAAAGAGTCCATCAGTAGGAAGGGTGATATAACATGCAGCCCAGGGAGGGGATTTTGGGTCTTAGTGCTGAGGAATGGTGATGAGTACTGGGCATCTGGAGCTGGCCTCACACTGAAGAGGAAACCGCAGAGCATCAGAGTGCAACTGGATTATGACAGGGGGGAGGTGTCCTTCTTCAACTCCAGTAACATGTCACTCATTTACACTTTTAAAGACACATTTACTGAGAGAGTGTTCCCATACTTCTCTCCCTATTTGAAAGAAGATAAGAATGAAGGACCCCTGCAGATATGCCCAGTGATAATCTCTGTGAAAGTGACGTCAAACCAGTGAAGGTATTTGTTTTAAAAAAAGAACAAAGTAGAGATGTTGTACTTGGAAAGAACTTTTGTTGTTTCTAATGTGTCTCAGCATGCCTGGTTGCTGACTTGGGTACTCTGGGGTAGACTTGCTGGAGATGTGAATTGATCAAGGTGAGGTGGTTGATGGCCTACCAGAACTAAATGGGAGCCAGACATACACTCACATAACAGTGATCATTTGGTTAATGTAATCTGCCTCAATATGCATGAATACTGATTTGGGACAGACCAGAAGAAGTGCAAAGGGGGATGTTTAATAGTCTGTCAGAAGAGAGCAGACATACATACAGAGGTAACAGTTGAACAGTTGAACTGCTTGATTTCCTGCAACTTCATTGCTAGATTTTGTTCTGGAAAAGGGGTACAAATCTGGTGCTTGAACAACACTGTATTGTGACTTACCTGCATTGCTTTTATCTCATATCTTTCATGCTGTACAGGAGACAATTTTTGTTTATTAATATAAATTGGTATTGATCTAAACTTTTGAACTAAGAATTTTACTTTGCAAAGGACCAAATTCCATAATACCTAAAGAATACTATAGAAGAAATCAATTTCTTAATAATAACATTATTATTATTATTATTATTATTATTATTATTATTATTATTATTATTATTATTATTATCAATTAATTCATTAATTGGGTTTTGTTTTGATCTAGCTAATAGGACAAATCAAATCATTTCATATAATGTTTATACATAAAGCAGATTCCTCTAGTTTAATCAAATTCTGTTATATCTGATTTATTTAATTCCTGGGTGGATAAGGCAGTGTACAAACTTGAAATGTTTGCATATCGTGAACTCTAGTCAGATTGATTGCATCAGTTTCCTGTGCTCTTCAGATTTTACTTTACAGATCCAGTGAAGAATAAATTCACCCTGTCAGCTCCATGCTGTAGGATTTACACCTGAGCCTTCAGTAGCCTCACCTGCACACTTGCCATTGGTTTCTCATTCCCTTTCATTGAATGTCAGTTATTATACGACATTTATTAGAATAATCAACCACAATTAAATAATTGATTTACACAATTTAATTGATTTTACATGAATTACTTTTTCTATAAGGCAATAGCAATAAAAATATATACTTTATTAGGTACACCTATTCAACTGCTCGATAACACAAATATCTAATCAGCCAATCACGTGGCAGCAACTCATTGCATTTAGGCATGTAGACATGGTCAAGACAATCTGCTGAAGTTCAAACCAAGCATCAGAATGGGGAAGAAAGGTGATTTTTGTGACTTTGAACATGGCATGGCTGTTGGTGACAGACGGGCTGGTTTGAGTATTTCATAAACTGCTGATTTACTGGGATTTTCACCCACAACCATCTCTAGGGTTTACAGAGAATGGCCCAAAAAAGAGAAAATATCCAGTGAGTGGCAGTTCTCTGGGCGAAAATGCCTTGTTGATGGCAGAGGTCAGAGGAGAATGGCCAGACTGGTCCAAGCTGATAGAAAAGCAACAGTAACTCAAATAACCAATCGTTACAACCGAGGTATGCAGAAGAGCATCTCTGAATGCACAACACGTCGAACCTTGAAGCAGATGGGCTACAGCAGCAGAAGACCACACCGGGTGCCACTCCTGTCAGCTAAGAACAGGAAACTAAGGCTACAACTGGCACGGGCTCACCAAAATTGGACAATAGAAGATTGGAAAAACATTGCCTGGTCTGATGAGTTCTGCTGCAACAGTCAGATGGTAAGGTCAGAATTTGGTGTAAACAACATGAAAGCATGAATCCATCCTGCCTTGTATCAACGGTTCAGGCTGGTGGTGGTGGTGTAATGGTGTGGGGGATATTTTCTTGGCCCCTTATTACCCCTTGAGCATCGTTTCAGCGCCACAGCCTACCTGAGTATTGTTGCTGACCATGTCCATCCCTTTATGACCACAGTGTACCCATCTTCTTATTTCTACTTCCAGCAGGATAACATGTCACAAAGCTCAAATCATCTCAAACTGGTTTCTTGAACATGACAGTGTGTTCACTGTACTCAAATGGCCTCCACAGTCACAGATCTTAATCCAATAGAGCACCTTCGGGATGTGATGGAACGGGAGATTTGCATCATGGATGTGCAGCCGACAAATCTGCAGCAACTGCGTGATGCTATCATGTTAATATGGACCAAAATCTCTGAGGAATGTTTCCAGCACCTTGTTGAATCTGTGCCACAAAGAATTAAAGCAGTTCTGAAGGCAAAAAGGGGTCCAACCCCTGAGTGAGTGTATGTATTAAAACAGAACTCCATATTTCTCCCAATATTTTCAGATTTGTCCATTATTCTACTGTTGTGTTTCACTGAAACATGACTAAAATGAATGTAGTTTTACACATCAATATTAGTAAAAACACAATACAACCTTGTTAATTAACCCGCTAAAACGTCATGTTTCCAATGTCCCTCATTGTGGTTCTGTGCTCACTCCACTCCAGAATATTTGATGATAATATGATTAATACTCAATTAAGATTCATTGATTCATTAACATATTCATCAGCAGGGCAAGCCACACTGTAAAAAGTGCAGAATACTAAGAATTTCTAGCCAATATATTTCACTAAATGTTTTAGTTTTGAGCATAATTTAGAACTTTGTGGTCAATTTATGCTAGTTCAGAACATCAAGTTATTATAAAACCTTAAAACCTGCCTTGAAATTTTCAGTATTTTAGCTTTTTTGACAGTGCACAATCTAAAAGAAACAAATGTATAACAGTCAAAAACAGCACGCCATAATTAAGTGAAAAATAGGTTGGTGCTTTTGTCTAAAAGAAAACATGGCAGTTGTTGATGTTGATGTTTCACTTAATTTTGTCCACCACTGTATGTTCTTGCTTATTTTTTTACCCGAAAAACACCTTTATTTTTACAGTGGTTCTGTGTAAAATTATTAGTCTCATAAACTTGGTTTTGTATTTGAATGAAGTAATAAAAAGTAATCGAATCTCGGCTTGGGCCTTTCTCTGTGGAGTGCATGTTCTCTCCATGTCTGCGTGGGTCTACTCTGGGTACTCCGGTTTCTTTCCACAGTCCAAAGACTATGCAGGTAGGCTAATTGAAGGCTCCAAATTGCCCATAGGTATGAGTGTGTGTGCCCTGCCATAGATTGGCAACCTGTAATCCTGCCCTTCGCCCAATGCATGATGGGATAGGCTCCAGGAGCCCCCGCAACCCTGTCCAGGATAAGCAGGTATAGATAATGGATGGATGAAGTAATAAAATGTATTTCACATGTAATAAAATGTATTTCACTAATATTCCCTCAGCTGAATAGCACAATATGAGCTTGGCGCCGTTTTGCGCCAGGTGTAAGATAGAGCCCTATGAGTTAATGCAACATATTTTTGGTCGCTGTGCCAACATAAAAGCTTGGAATTCGTAATTCACCTTAGAATTTGTAATGCACAGAACCTTGAACCTTGAAACCTTGAGCAAACTTTAAACTGCTTCTGTAATCAGTTCCTAAAAAAAAAGAAACTCTGCAAATTTTTTTTACATTGTATGTCAGATACACCTTTGTCAACATAATGACTACACGCAAAAGAAAGACATCACTTTGCTTAGATGACATCACTGTCAGAAACATATACACTGGGACGACATCATTGTAATAGACATAGACACACTCTCTGGGAAGATCTGAAAAGCTCCAGGATTTGCTCAGTGTATAAATTAGCACTGAAATATGGGAAGAGTTTCTCGGTAAAGGAGTCTCAGCTAAATTTATGTCTCAGCCCCGCCCCACAGCCATAATGCCTATAACCGCGGCTTCCATTAGACCCCACCCACAGTATCTCCTCCCCCTTCCTAATTGGTGCTTGTTGCTCTCAGCACACAGAAGTAGTGTAGCGGTTGGCACAGACTCCCATGACCCGAGAGACCCAGGCTGATACTGGATTTATGGCACACTAATTGTGAGTGTGTAATCTGTTAATGATACATTAACGTCTTGAAAAACTATAGCATTTATGACAACATGCAGTTCTTCCGAAAGAGCTAATATATCTAATTGTGGTTTAATCCCTTCAAGATGTAAACCCTGGCAAATGATTCCCATATCCCTTATCCACTCGGTTGTCCAAGAAAGGACACGCCACACCGTAAAAAAAAAAAAAACGGTAGAAACAGTTTCGTTCAAATTTATATTATTTTCTTTTTCAAAACATTGTCAAAATCATGTAGAATAACGATAACTCGATATTTAATGGCCATCCCATAAGGATTTCAAACTGTTTTTTTCCCTAATTTTTTTTTTCATTGACAGCATTAATGCTCGTCTTTTCACCATTTTATTATGGGATTTTTATTTTTATTTAGTACAGTTTATCAAGGTCACCTGCAAAGTGACTGGTCTCCTGAATTTGTCTCACCAAATGATATGGGGTAGGTCGGGTTTAGCTCAAGTTAACCTGTCAGGTGGCAGGTTAGTTTCAGAGCATACGTTACCATAGCATCTGACTCAGGCTTTCTCTGATCCTCGTATTGGGAACCGATAATTCAGGATTTTCTTACATTTTGATTTAATAGATCCGGATAACTTGCCAAGCCTGCTTTCTGGAACCAACCCCAGTCAACACTGATTGTCTGCCTTTTCTGAAACAGCTGTTAAATATTGCCACCTAGTGGCACATTGTGAGACTGATAAATGGTAGTGAAAAACGTACAGCTTTAATTTGTGGTTGGTCCTTATCTCATCATGGCCTGTCCATACTACAAATCAGCATAACCGTTGGGACTGTAATTATGCAATTACTGGCTCTGTGATGGTGTAAGTGTGTTTACAGAAACTCCAGGCTGATAGCATGCAGCCTAGATTTAGTGCTGTCTTCAGTGGAACTGGCTTGTGCAGACTCTGCAAAGTTTACTAGGCTATTTGGTAAAATCTAACAACCCTGCTGTGCTGTCCCTATAGTGTGTACAGCCCACCAGCATTAAAATAACTGCGTTCCAGTCTGATCAGATAGACACTGGACCTTTTAAATAAATGCATCTCCATTGATATGCAGCCGTTTCTTATTTGGAATAAATGTTTCTTATTGTAATAATTACGAGTGAGTCATGATTTTAAATGTAATGTTTTAATGGGGAGTTGCAGAACGTACATACGTAGTAATTGTTTGTATGTGGCTAGATAGAGAACGGGGCGAGGTAACATGAATGTAGAAACATGGCGTTTTCTAATAAGAAGGTTTTGTACGGTAGCCAAGTGAAGAAATATAGTTAGTAGAAATGGCACAGTGGTGAACTGGTGTAACTTTTTAATAAAAGGAATACATTTGCCATCATGAAATGCATATGGGTGTCCGTGAGTGAGTTTTGGTAAAGCAAATATAAGCGTAAGAAAATGTTAGTGTAAAATATGGAATTATCTGCCTGAGGGCAATCCTTCAACCGGAGGTTTACCAGTCTGTGACTTTGTTAGTGCAGCACCATGACATAGCTATGCAATGCGTGAAATATCATTAGCAAACCTGTCCGTGGTTTTAAAGAAGAACACAGGCCAGTAAGCACAGAAGAGCTCCCGTAGAATCCATATGGCTTTGCAATATTGTAGCCGGTTAATAACTGAACGTGCAGATGGTACGTCATAATGCAGTTCAGTTCGGTATACGTTCGGTGAACGGCGGGTAGTTATGGTGCAAAAGCAATAATTGAGAAGTAGTAGACAATTATTAGTGAGGGTAAAAACAGGTTAAAGAAACGTGTTGATAGCTGGGCTTGAACCTACGACCCCATGTTCGCAAGACTGTAACCTTGCCCACTACACCACAGGCAGGCTTGCTGTGTAAACTGCCATCCCAATCCCAATGAACTACAAAGGTGTGAAATATTTATATTAAAGTGATTTTGCGCACATGCATTTCATGAGTGAATAGGCCCCTAGAGGACTGCGCAGCTGATGCAGACAGCCATCTGATTTGCCAGCTGCTGCTATTGGGTCATGAGGTATGCAGGATTCCCTGTCAAATGAAGCCCTCCCTCTCTGAATAAGAGTGTCAATTATGTGCCCCAAAAGGACATGGCAGTGGCATAGTTGCGATACAGCCCAGACAGTAGGAAGCTTTACAGTACTATACAAGCCAGTGAGTGAGTGTGTGTTAACAGGTCCACATATATGTGTGGACATCTGCATGTGCATGACCATGTTTGCATATGCGAACATGTCTGCCAAAATTGTTGAGCCTGTGTCCGTGTGTGGTCACATACTGGTGCATGCTTGCATGTGTCCCTGTGTATACCCATGTGGATGTACATGTGTATCTGTGTTCATGTCCGTGCATACTATATGTATGCATTCGGTTACCTACATGTATTTGTGTGTTTATATGTGTGTGTGTGCGCTGAGGAAGACTGGAGAAAGAAAGAGGGTAAAAGATTGGCGTTGGAGCAGCACGTGTCTGTCCACACCTTCTCTGTCATCATCTCAATCAAGACACACCCCAGGTGAGAAATATCTACTACCTGCCCATAACATTCATCTTTTGTGAGGAAAAGGTCCTGATGCAGTCATAAACCAAATGAAGCTATAAGATCAATTCACAAAATAAGTTATACAGAAACAGAAACCTTATTAATGCATGTAGCCTTATCTTTAATGGAAAAATGGTGTGGTTCTCTATGGCACATTTCACTGGTCTCTGGTGCTTGAGAAAACTGTTCAAAAGCTTTTCACTCAGGACAACTCTCCGTATTTAGATTAATGTTTTGGATGAATAAATAGATTTTTTCTGGTTTGGCGCTGAATGGGTCTGCCTTAGGTAGTCCAATGCATGCAATAGCATGAAGTGCCCTACCTCGCAGGGAGCATGGCGCATCTCCCCTAACAAAAGGAGGAATACCAGAAGCCCCTGCCCCGGTACCTAGAAGTTGATCCAATCAGCAGGTGGTGCTGGGGTGGTGGAGGGTGAGTGCAATTCTGTGCAGTAGCAGTGAAGCATGAAAAAGCACCACAGGTGATCAGAAGCACTGGTATAGAAAGGTGTTGGTGATGTGCACATGTAATTGGATGGGTATGAGAAAATGTGTTAAATGTATGTGATTGGTTGATTATGGAAACGTGTGAATGTGATTGCTCTGGCCGACTGTTGGTCGACTGCAGCAAGAGTTTCCCGACTGAACTTACTCTGCACATTCCATGTGTGTCGGACATAAGTCCTCCACCTGTTGCCGTGATGAATACAAGCTTTTTAAAAATATTTTTAGTTACTTGGCAGAGGACCCATCATACATTATTTAATAATTTCTTTTGTCTGGTGTCTGCCCGAATGCCTTGATGTCTGGATGCCACTGTGATCAGTAATTACAGACCTATTTCCAATCCCCCATTCATTTGTAAAATTATTTAGAAAGTGTGTTTTTCACCAATTCAACAACTACCTAATTTCAAATGCCCATTTTTTCAACTTTCAATGTGGAATTAGGCCCCATCATACAGTAGCACTGAGACAGCCCTTATTAGGATTCTTAGTGAAATTCATAAAAACACATATTTAGGAAATATTTCCATATTTGAACATCCAAGTGCTGCATTTGAAACTGTTGAATACACAATATCATTAGACAGACTATTGGATTGACAGATTATTGGTAATTTTGTCTTTGACTGCCAGACTGCCATGTCATATTCAGTGTAAACTGAAGTCATTATTTTTGGTTATAAAAAGGAGGGTAAAAATGAAAATACACCTGGATTCCCTGACTCTGAAGAACAGGATGGGAAATCTGGTGTTATTATATATTCTAATCTCACCTTTAACACCTACAGCAATAGCATTACAATTTCAGTTTTTGTCATCTCAAAAATATAATGAGAAATAAGAAACTTCATGTCCAAATCTGACTTTGAAAAGCTGATATCATCCCTTTATTGCAACTAGGCTAGACTACTGCAGTGGTTACTACAGCTGATCCAGAATGCTGCTGCCAGAGTACGACTAAGAGAGCAGAACACATTACACCAGTCCTTAGATCACTGCATTGGCTTACAGAATAGATTTTAAAATCCTTCTGCTTGTCTATAAAGAAAAAATGACTTAGCACAGT
>NW_026985657.1:0-15538 GCF_018555375.3 Anguilla rostrata | reverse complement strand
GGTTATTGCCCCCCCTTCACTCCAGAACAGAGGGGGTGCCCCGTGGGGGTTGAAAGGGTAGTCGAATACCGTTTAACCGGGGGAGGTGCCATATTCAAACCTTAAATGACTGTTTGTGTTTCTAATTTGTGATTACTCGGGGAAAAACCATTTTTTGTTCTATGGCGTCAAAAAAAAGAGTCACTCGGAAATATTTTGACATAAAAGAAAAACTCCGGGTTTCAAGATCTGTATGCCAATTGATTATCATAGTTAAACCACACAATGCTAAATCACATGCGAGAAGCACCAAAATAGTCTCCGGACCAAACAAAACCCAAGAAATTCCTATAATGCATCACTACTTGCTCTAAAAATGGACTGAGCTTGAGCAAAAAAATAGAAATGAAAGTCAGCAAGAACATTCCCAGCTTTGTTGAACGAGGGTTTTTTAGAAAACTCATGAAATACGTTGAACCAGTTTACAAGTCCCTTCCCGAAAAGCAATCACTACGGGGGTAGAAGGGCAATCGAACTTTAGCTACAGCCAAAAAAAGCTAAGCTCCAAACAAGAAAACATGCTGCAATTAAACAGATCAGGGACTGCCTTAACAAGGGAGTCTACTAAAAATCACTTGTCTTTAATTAATAAAATGGAATTTGCGTTTTGTCTTGTTGTTCGCTTCTAGAAGAGCGCACACTCACAAAAATATAGCTGATATCTAAACCAGGGGCGGCGGCACGCTGTCCGTGACCTAGGCCCCCCCATTTTTCATTGGCCCCAATATTTGTTGAGAATGAAAATGTCTATTCATAATAACCAATAAAACACTACGCTCCCCGTTGTCATGCCTATGAGATAAACACAGCACACTTGTTGACCTATCAAAAGCTGTAGCATCCACAGACTGAGCCAATCACAGCTGAACACAGCAGATCAGAAGACGTTGATGTTAGCAGCACCCACCGTGCGCGCTGACTGTACAGTTGTAGGCATACAGTCCTCCGGTAACGTTACAGTATAAATATCTTTGTTACAGTCGCAAACCTGCGAGATGTAAATAAATATTGAACCTGCTAGTAACCTATGAGTAACGTAAATGTCAAAACAGTCCTCCCCTTTTCAGTTTGTGAAAAGAATTAGGAGAGAGCCGTTGTCACCACCGGCACCCCAGCTGCCAGATGAAGAAGCAGAACTAACGTTAACAGCAGAGCCAGGGGTAGTTAGCGAGCTAGCTAATGTTAGCGAGCAGCAGCAGTCAGTTCGATAAAGAGACCGGTCAGACAACAACAGCATCCAGGGAGAGCCCACCACCACCAGAGAGGGAGAGAGAGACACACACAGAGGCCGACAGAGAGACAGAGACTGACAGAGAGGGAGAGGGACCGACAGGGATCAAGAGCAGGCCACAGAGCCCGACAGAGCCACACCCTCCACTCCCCCTTCGGATTTAGCCTCAGTACACGAACCGCCAACGCAGCCAAGTTTGCAACGGTATCCAGCTACCGTGAAAGCGGGTAAGTCCCGTAGTTTTGCGGCGCACTGGTACCATAAATTCAAGTGGCTGGAATATAGTATTTCAAGAAATGCCATTTACTGTAAAATGTGCAGACATTTTGGACACGGGGACACAGCAGAGGACTCATTCCGATGTGGTTTTAGCGACTGGAAGTATGGCGTCAATTTAATGCCAATAATCAGCGCGAGCAGATATTCACTGCGCGAGCACAAAACCACTTTCACCCGCACAAATTTCAACACCGGGAGTAAAACGAGCAGCCACGCGCGTGCAGATATTCACTGCGTGAGTAAAACAAGAAATACTTTGCGAGCGAGTAGAACCGGCTCATTGTTTTACTCTCAGTGTTGAAATTTGCATGCGTGAAAGTGGTTTTGTATTCACGCAGTGAATATCTGCGCACGTGGCTGCTTGTTTTACTCGCACAGTGAATATCTGCACGCGTGGCTGCTTGTTTCACTCACGCAGTGAATATCTGCTCGCATTAAATTGACGCCATATGGAAGCACATTCAGCAGGCATGCCACAGGCACCAGATCAGTGAAACCCATGCTAGCGTCCATTGTAAATACGACGGGTTCCGTCAATCCCAGTCAGACCATGGTACCGTGGTGCATCAATTACATTACATTACAGGCATTTAGCAGACGCTCTTATCCAGAGCGACTTACACAACTTTTACACAGCATTTTACATTGTATCCATTTATACAGCTGGATATATACTGAAGCAATGCAGGTTAAGTACCTTGCTCAAGGGTACAACGACAGTGTCCTTACCCGGGAATCGAACCTGAGACCTTTCGGTTACAAGCGCAGTTCCTTACCCACTGTGCCACACTCCGCCCTGTTAAATCCGTCCTCCGTCCAATTAAATCCAGAGGCAATGAACTCTAGACTGATCGAAAGAAACCGAGACCATATTAAAGTGGTGCTCGATATCGTAACGCTTTGTGCTAGACAGAACATTGCACTTCGTGGACATCGGGAGGGCGAAGATACACATAATACGGGCAATTTCCTCGAGATCTATAAATTCATGTGCAAACACGATCCGTTGGTAATTTTACTGACTACGCTTCCCATGCACTCTAGCAGGTGATAGCGTTGTGTTTTCTAGGAGATCCCGTGCATCCGGTTGTTGCTAAACGGAGAGTGCTTAACTAAATCGCTGTCTCTATCACTCAACTTTTACATATTATTATTTTGTGTTGCAATAAAAACAACGATAATGATTACATTTGGGTTTTTTATTTGTGACATTATGCTGGTGCTGGTCTGTGCGGTTATTTTCATCTAGAAATTTGTTTTTTTGACAGGTCATATAGCTCATTCAGCCTCAATGACAAATTGAATGACAATGACAAAGGATGTCTCTGAGCACTCGTTTATGAAAATGACGTTATTACAATTAAGCCTACTTTTACCAGCGTATTGTCCTTAACTAGATTAATGCGACACTATCTCAATCTTAAATAATTTGGCCCACTCACAAATTATCGTGGCCTACCCACGATTTGAATCCTGTCACTGCTACTGCTCACAACAGCCACTGATGCATGGGGCTTGCAAAACAAAGTGATAGCATGTGTTCACGACAATGCCAGTAATATGGTTTGAGCAAATGCTTCGTTGGAGTGGGAGTCTGTGCCATGTTTCGCCCACACTCTCCAGCTCGCTATTATTGACGGATTCAAGGCTGCTAGTATGAGTCGTCTGGTGGGAGCTTTCAGCAGATTAGTAAGCCACTTCCATCATAGCAGTGTAGCTACTAATGCACTGAAAGGGAAACCGCGACAGCAAAATCTACCTGAGCACAAACTAATCCAATGTTGCAGAACTCGTTGGAATTCCGTGTGTGAAATGTTTGAACGCATGCACGAGCAACGGCGGGCCATCTCTGCTACCCTGTCTAACAGGAATGTGACCAAATTAACGGAGGCCAGAACGCTGGAGCTAACTGATGACAACTGGCAGACCATGGAAGACATGCTGCCTGTCCAGCGTACACTTAAATGTGCCACCACTGCTTTGTGCAGCGAGTCCAACGTCTGCATATCCATGGTCTGTCCTGTAACCAGCACTCTCCTACATAAGCACCTGAACACAGAAGACGGGGAATCTGTCAAAGAGATAAAGTTTAAAACCACGCTGGCAGAATCACTTCCTAGACGGATGGCCTCAGCTGATTCAGAGAGAGCAGGAAGATTAGGACTGCTTGCCACTGCTGTTGACCCCAGGCATAAATATCATAGTTTCCACGATCCAGTGGTCAAACAGAGTGTGAAGGAAAAACTTAGAGAGAAGTTCCATGCGCTTGCTGACCACAACGATGAAGGTTCTGGAAGCGAGACAACCCCTGAAGACGAGCCGGCTCCAACAAGAAAAAAGATGATGACTGAAGATGCAATCGCCACTCTTTTCGGTGAAGTTTATGATGCAGAAGGGTCTGCCAGTCGGGATGAGTTGGAGCTTTTCGCAACAGACCCTTGCATTCCGCTAGATGAAGATCCACTTTTGTGGTGGAGAGACGATGCAAAGCGGTACCCGAAACTAATTCGCTTAGCACAGTGTTATCTCTGTGTGCCTGCAACCTCAGTGCCCTCTGAAAGGGTATTTTCCACTGCTGGCATGACTGTCAACAGACTGAGAAGGAGACTTTCTCCTGAGCATGTGGATATGCTGTTGTTCATAAATAAAAATATGTGACTGCTAACGTTACTACCGGTGGGCTAACGGTAACGGTCGGGTGACTGCCCTAAAAAAGAGTGCATTCCATAGCTCTCCATAGTGACTGCTTGGTTTACAGTAAGCCGATGAGTGACTTTGTTTTGTTTACGTGAAGCCAGCTATGTTACTGGCTGCTACATCTTCCTTTACTTATGTAAAAGATAAGTGAAACCGGCCTTCAGTATAATAGGCTAAGACTAGAGTTTTTGTTTAGGAAGACATTTCTGTTTGGCTTTTAAGCGATAGATAGCATTATCTACCCATTTTTTTGCTAAAGGAGGCCTACAACTCATTGAGACACTGATATTAAAAAAATAATAATTTTAGAATTTAAGCGCCAGTTACGTAGCCTATGTTTGTGTATGTTATGAGTGACAAGTAGGCTACACGTTGCCTATAATAAGATTATGTTTATATTGACATTCAATAAAGCCTTTCATTGATTTACATTACATTTTATATTCCGAGGCTGCATTATTTCTTTATATTAAACTTCTGAAATTGATACAAGTATTTGGGAAATCAGCAAGTTAGTCCACAGATTTTACACAGACACGGTCACAGACGCTATACAATGGAAAGAAAATTGGGCAAAACAACAGGCCTGAACCCCCAAAATAGGTTCTTCACCTAGTGGAGGAAACTGTAATTGCAGGGGGAAAATTAGTTTTCAACTTGAGAGACGTTGGTTTTGTCCAAAGTCTAATTAAACTATTTTCATGGTTAAACAAATATCTGTTCATTAACCCTTAAGAATATTCAAATATCAAAATTAGACAGAATGCACATCCCTAGTGTCCTGGAGGGAGAGGGGTGGTCACAGGGGGAGAGGGGCGTGTTCCAGGAGAGAGAGGGGTGCCTCGGGGAGTGAGGGGCATGTCCCGGGGTGAGAGGGGCGTGTTCTGGGGAGAGAGGGGTGTGTTCTGGGGAGAGAGGAGTGTGTTCTGGGGAGAGAGGAGCGTGTTCTGGGGAGAGAGGAGCGTGTTCTGGGGAGGGAGGAGCGTGTTCGGTGGAGAGAGGGGTACGTTCTGGGAAGAGAGGAGCATGTTCTGGGGAGAGGGGTGTGTTCTGGGGAGAGAGGAGCGTGTTCTGGGGTGAGAGGGTGTGTTCTGGGGAGAGAGGGGTGTGTTCTGGGGAGAGAGGGTCGTGTCTGTGGGAGAGAGGAGCGTGTCCTGGGGAGAGAGGAGCATGTCCTGGGGAGAGAGGAGCGTGTCTGTGGGAGAGAGGGGCGTGTTGTGCTTTTGGCAGAATGTTTAAGGCGGCTCATTGGTTCCCAGCAGCTGTAGTGAGATATGAGTTGCACTGTTCTGTTGCAGCAGAATCCAGTTTGTGATTAATGTTGTGAGGATCAGATACTGGTGGTCTTTACACAAACCACAAATCTGCTCTTAGGAATATTCAGTTCTGCTTTAATGAACTTTTCTTAGATTGAATCTGCAAATAATAGTCAGAGAATTTCAAAAACAACAGCAGAATTGCTTTGCTTACTTTCCCTGTTATCATTTAATCAAACTACTTTTACTTTTGTTGTTCTACAGTGATTGACATTCAGTCCGACTGATTGATTGATTGATTGATTATTCATGGTGATTCTATTGCAGTCACAAGTGTAAGGTGGAAGGAGGGGGCATCTTTATCTTTACTGTGGTTCAGAAGAAAGAGAGAGAACTGAATATTGTTGGGACAGACTGATAAGCTGCATTAGCTTTCTCCATGAAGTTCAGTTTGGGCCCCTTGGAACACACACACACACACATACACCTGGATACATGTTGCTAGAACAGCACATTCTGTAGAGAATTTATTGAGGAGATTAACTCCTGCCTGCACACCCATCCCTCCCTCTCTCTCTCTTCCTCACTCTCTCTGTGTCTTTCTCCCTCTCTACAATCGTGTATAATTGTATAGTCAGCTTGTAGAGGGAATCAGGCTGCTGTGTGTGATGTGTGTGTGGGTGTGTATTAGATGTGTGCAGTGACTGTGTGTGTGTGTGTGTGTGTGTGTGTGTGTGTATTAGATGTACGCAGTGACAGTGTGTATGTGTGTGATGTATGCAGTGACAGTGTATGTGTGTGTTTGTGTGTGTGTATTAGATGTATGCAGTGACAGTGTGTATGTGTGTGATGTATGCTCTGACAGTGTGTGTGTGTGTGTGTGTGTGTATTAGAACTGTACAGTGACAGTGTGTACGTGTGTGTGTGTGTGTGTGTGTGTGTGTGTGTGTGTGCATTAGTTGTGCATATTGACAGTGTGTGTTTTCTCTCTCCAGGTGTGCACACTTTCCAGCTCATGTACAGCTGTGAGTGGGATAACGAGACCACAGGAGGGCTCTTACAGTATGGATACGATGGGGAAGACTTCATTACTTATGACATGAAAAACCAGCGTTTCATTGGACCTACTCCACAGGCGTTTATCACTGCAGTGAAATGGAATAATGACCCAGCTCTGCTTGAGAGCTGGAAGCAGTACCTGACCCAGATTTGCATTGCCTCGCTGAAGAAGTACGTGAGCTACGGGAGGAGCACTCTGGAGAGGACAGGTACAGCAGCACTGAGAGCACAACTCTGCTGCTCTCCCATCATGTTAAACTCTTATGCAGCTCTAGCCTGGGAGGCTCAGTGGCAGCAGGAATGCATTCTCTGCACACAGGTCACATGGTACAGCTTTACTTCACCCGGCTGAGTAAAGCAAATCATATCTGTTACCTGATCTTTCAGGTTCAAAATAATTTTCTTCGGGAAAGAAAATTAAAATCTGTCTAGAAACAGTCATATAAAAGCACAGTAATGTACTGAACACAGGCTGTCTAACAGCAGTAGTAATGTACTGAACACATGCTGGCTAACAGCAGTAGTAATGTACTGAACACATGCTGTCTAACAGCAGTAATGATGTACTGAACACATTAAGTCCTGAAACGTTGACTTGTTTTACAATGAGGCGTATAATATATTCCAAGACCAGACTCAAGTTAAAAGATGCAAATAAATTTATAATTTTTCTTTCTATTACATGTGCTCTTTAAGGTTCAAAAATGTTTTTTGTTTTTTTTTTTTGGGTGGGGGGGGGGGTAATATAAAAGCTCAGTCTGTGCAAACACAGTCTAACAGCTGTAGTAATGTACTGAACACATTAAGTCCTGAAACATTGACTTGTTTTACAATGAGGCATATAACATTGCAAGTCAAACACAAGTTAAAAGATGCAAATATTTATTTTTACAAAACGCAAAAAGACTTTTACATAAGAAACAATAACAGTCCAAGGATTCTGACCAAAAAGAACAAAAACAGTAGTCTAACAGAGCCCTGCTTTAGACTAAACATAACCTACTGTTCTTAGTTTAATGAAACTACTAAAACTGTTTAATTAGTTACAACTAAAATACTGAAAATGTGCATTGTTTCCACACGTAATGGGCTACATGAATTAAAATGTTTATTGATCTCCATCTGGACCGGTTTTTGGTTCTTTGTGTAATACCGTGTTTTTTTAGCATAGGAAGAAATTACGTTTAGTTAAATAAATAATCATTTAAACTGCATCAAACATTTCATTCCTCTCTTTGTCCCTGTCCCTCTTTCTCCCCTCTCCCTTTCTCCTACCCTCTCCTCCTCCCTCTCTCTCCCTCTTTCTGTCCCCCTCTCTCTCTCTCTCTCTCTCTCTCTCTCCCACTCCCTCTCTCTCTCTCTCTCTCTCAAATTCAAATTCAAATTCAAATTCAAAATGCTTTATTGGCATGAAATACACTTGTACTTATTGCCAAAGCATACACATAGAAACAGGAACAGGAAACATGAAATACGAACAACATTGTGGAAACGACAACAATGCAATCAACAGTGTGGCAATGGCCACAACGAGTAGGCTATACAATAATAACAATAATAAAATCATAACAATAATAATAATAACAATAATAATAATAATAATAATGTAAAAATAAAAATAAAAAAGATAGAAATTAATAAATAATTAAAATAAATATATTTGTGGTGGTCAACCAGTGTCCCTCAGATTATGGCATGCCGAGATGTATTTTGCTGCTAGTGGAGCCGTTGGCCTTTCTCCTAGCAGGATTTGCATTTTTTCCTCATTTGTTTGGGAAAGGAAGTCTTTTATAATTAGAGAAAATTTGTTGAAATAATGTGTCCTAATTTCTGAATATTTTTCACAATGTAGGAGAAAGTGCATCTCTGTTTCCACCTCTCCTATCTTACAGTGACCACATATACGTTGTTCTTTTGGTAACCATGTATTCCGGTGTCTGCCTTTTTCAATTGCAAGTGCGTGGTCACTGAGCCTGTACTTGATCAGGATCTGCCTCTGCTTTGTATCTCTGACAGAGAAGAGATATTCAGCCCCAAATTTTTAGTCTCTTTTTAGGTCCGATAGCAATCTAGTTTGTTTTGTGTTTTGGTTCATTATCCCAATATTCCAGATAAGAGATTTTGGTCTGTTTCATTACTTGGTTTACTTTGATTTGTTTGGTAAGCAGTGCTGGTATGAAGCTGGGTCTGTGATTTGTGTTAGTTGGGTTATGGGTTAGTCAGCTGTTTGTCAAAACCAAGTAGTAAAATTTTAAAGTTGATCAGGGCGGTGTTGCCTAGAAAAAACTGGAACCTTTTTCCTGAATCTGGCTTTTTTCTGGAAGACATTTTTTGTCTTTTTAATTTACTTCGTCCCGTTCGACAGAAATCCTTACCAGACTAGGTTTGCGTAACCTTTCTTCAGTGGAAAACAGCAGAACCAGGTCATCGCATAGAGTAAGAATTTTTCTTCTGTTCATTTGGAGGGGGCCCCGGGGCTGTAGACTGTTCCAACGCACCGTAATCATTGAGTAAATATTAACGTGTTGGACCAGACACACCCTGCCCTCCCTTTTTTTGGGTGTGAAGAACTCTGTTCTTTGGGTCGCCAATTTTCACCCTTTTATTTGAGACATGATTTATAAAATATAAACTTACCCCTACACCACTTTGGAGAATTTTGTAGTATAATCCGTCATGCCAAATTGAGTCAAATGCTTTCTTAAAAATCAAAAGCATGCCCAAATTTTTCCCCATTTTTTGTTTTGTGGACGTTTTTTATTTATTGGGTTGTGTGGGTAAAAAATATGATGGGTGGTACGATGTTTGGGAGAAACCCAATTTGCTTTTACTCGGGACTTGTGCTCGTTAAGGAAGGTTACAATTCTTGAATTGATGATACTACAAATACCTTCCCCCAATTACTGCTTCAAATGCCTCTTATTATTGGGGTTAATTTGTCTCCCTTTTATAAATTGGGGATATAAGCCCCGGTTCCAAATGTCAGGAAAGCGCCTGAACCTACTTGGTTGAACAATTTAAGCGAGCATCATGCTTTCTGGGGGTGCTATTTTTTTTACATTTTTTTTAATTTTCCATCAAGACCACATGTTTTTTATTTTAGAGACTGGATTTTTCGATCTGTTCTTTGTGGGAAATTGGTTTATCCCAAGGGATTTTGATTTACCTTGATGGTTGTTCCAATTTTTGTTTATTGTTCATTAATCAAGTATGGTTTTTTCTGACTGATTTCAAGTATAAGATTTTCAAAATATTTTTCCAAAGGCCCACAAAAAATGGTAATTCGGTTGCTTTCGTGCTTAAATTGTTCCAAAAACCCAAAACTGGTTTTGATTAACTGATTCTTCAATATCATTCAGGTTTTATTTAGGCTATGTATTTTTTTTTTTTTTCTGTTTTAGGGTGTTTTTATATATTCTTTAAGAGTTTGAACATACCTGAGGCGTAAATCAGAGTTGTATGGTTGGTTATGTTTTTGGTTTGATAATTTTTTAGGTTTTTTCGAATATTTTTGCATCCCAATTTTCATTTTTGTTCAGCTTCCTTTTATTATAAACTTTTAGTTTAGCTTTATTTGCTGTTTTCTGGAAAATATATTGATATTAATAACAGCCAATTTAAGCCTTCTCTTTTATTTTGGTAAGGAGTATTGATGATGTGTTAATAGAGTTAGTTAATTCAGCGGATCTCATTGCTTTTGTGAATTCATCTGTGCTTGTTTTCACCCATCTGTACGATTTATTAAGTTTATTACAGCTTACAGGGCTTTGTGTTTGAGTTTCTGGATTGTCCAAATCTCTTTTCAGAATACACTTATTTGATTATGGTCTAAAAGGGGGGGTTTGTTGCCTGACATAAATGCACTAAAGAGGAAGGGTCCATGTCAGTGACAGCATAGTCCCAAACACTGTCCCAAAGCTGAGCAGTATGTAAACCCTTCCTAAAGAGTCCCCTCTGCCTGCCATTAAGGATGTAACAAGCCTAAGGCTTGACAGGGGATGCACTAACTCCCTACCATTCTTATTTATTAATTGTCCGGATTTTTTCTTTTTGTAGTGGTTGGTATAATGTACAAAGGGGTGTTTCCAAATACATGATTGTTTCCTTGGGGATCGATACAGTCGGGTTCTGTTCCTGTTCTGGCGTTAAGGTCGCCACACAGTAGCACATTTCCCTGGGCCTGGAAATGGCATATTTCGGTATGTAGAGCGTCGAAGAATTCCTCATTATAATAGGGGGATTCATGTGGTGCAGCGTAAGCTGCACACAGGAATATATCTTTTTCCCAATCTGCAATTTCTTTGTTCAATTTTAACCATAAGTGCGATTGTTCTTTTTTGGTTACTGTGATGAATTTAGCCAGTTCCTCTTTGTACCACACCAGTATCCCTCCGGAGTCTCTGCCATGTCGCACTGTTTTTAATTTTATAGAGGGCACTATAATTTCGCCATAACCTGAGGGGCAGTGGGTGACGGTATCTTCCTCGGCACCAAAGTTTCAACAAAATTAAAATGTCAGCATTAAAATGTTTTTGAGAATTCAGGGTCTGTGCTTTTCAGCCCAAACACAGAAGACCACAGACCCTGTATGTTCCAACAGCTTACACAGAATGAACTCATTTTAATCATTCACAGCATTTCGAGTGAAACAAAATACATAGCTGATAATACTATGGACTACTGTCTTTTTAAAAAACATTTTTTATTATTATTATTATTTTTTTTAATTTTAACTTCAGTATTTGTGTAGTACACAGTATAACTGGTTTATACTGTATACTCACATATTAAATTATATATTCACATCACATATATATTCGCAGATATAAATTCATATTAGTTTAGCAACCTATCGCACAGCACACTGAGCAGGTGTTTGATCTCACCTACTCAGAAGGAGGGGCAGGTGGGACAGGGGGCCCTTGTGAGGGCTGCAGCGTAGCTGGGCTGGTGGTTTGGTGGGGGTGAGCCCTGGGGGTCGGGGGCCTTATGGGGGACTGCGGGGTGCTGGGTGGGCGCGGAGTTTTGGAGTGATGACCGCTGCTGTCAGGCCGATGTGGGGCCCGAGGATGGTGACCGATGGCGTGGGGGGGCTGATGCCTGAGATGGGGCCTGTTGATGGTGGAGGCGGGGCTGGATGGATTGCGTCCCAGTGCCACGTCTTTTAGCGTTTTGGCAAAGACTTTGATACCTTCCTTGTCTAGATGCAATCCATCGTAGAGGTACCAGGGGCCGATGGTGGGGTGGCGAGCAAGGTGCACATTGGGCAGTGCAGCGCAGCCTCTGGCGATCTCCGCATTAATGTCCCTGATGACATGGGGGGGGACATCAGTCCGTGGCAGCAGTGTGGAGATGACCACGCGGGATTCAGGGAACTCTCGGGAGGCTTTCTCTGCCATCCTCCTCACTGCGTGGGCGGTGTTTTGGCGCAGGCGGGGCAGGTCGTTGGTGCCGGTGTGCAGTATGACATAGTGAGGGCTTCCCAGCGTGTCCCGTTTGAGCAGCTCCAGGGCGCGGGCTGTGTTACTGCAGCGGGTCACCTTTACCTGCTTACCAGGAAAAAGCTTATTGGGGTCAATAAACTTCCCATTTGAGTCCATGAGAAGGACCACTTGTGGATCAGGTGTTCTGCTGGTGGGGGGCTGTGTTGCAGAAGGGGGCTGTGCCTTGGGGGTGGGCTGTGCGTCAGAGGGGTGTCTGAGGGGGTGTTGGTCTGTGTGCTGGGGGGTTTTCTGGCACTGGTGAATGGTTGTGAGTCAGGGGGGGCATCAGTATGAGCCTGCAGGTCAGCTGGGGGTGGGCTGTGGTTTGGAGGGGATGAGTGTTTGTCAGTATCTGCGTTTGAATGGGCAGTACAGGGTGTGCATGTGTGTGTCTGTAGCTGCTCTCTCAGATCCTGTAGCTCCATGATGAATGATCTTTCCCTGCGCTGCGTCTCCTCTTTCACAGAGGCCAGCTGGGCTCTCAGGGCCTGGTTGTCCTGCCTCAGTTCTGCGGTCTCTGCTCTCACGGCAGCAATGGCTGTGCTGACCTCTCTGCTCTGCTGGTTCTGCTCTTCCTGCTGCTGCAGAGATATGCCTCGGAGAGCCTGGCCATAGTGAGCTCTCTGAACTCTGCAAACTCCAGCTCAAGCAAGGCCAGGGTCTCCCTCATGTGCTGGGTGTCAGATCGGGGAGAAGCGGGGGCAGCACAGGGCAGGTTAGGTACAGTGGTGGGTGTGGTTTCCTCTGAATCTGAATTCTCTCGCTCTGTGGGGAGCGTGAGGGGACACTTTTCCTTCTCTGCCTTCTCTTTCAGGGCAGGGAAGTGTTTCTCAAAAGCATCCAGGTTGGCCTCAGTAGCACTTTGTATGAGAACAGTCCCATTTGTGTAAATGTTCACATTTAGCACTATACTGTCCAAATGTTCGTCTTCACAAACTGTTATTTTGCTCCCCTTTCCTATCCCTCCCTTCTGAATATGAGGGTAGTGCTTACATACAACACTGTGCCAGGCCTTGGGTTATTTGTGAAAAAAATTAAATTGTTTTTAACCTTATTGTTTGCCTTTTCAGCAAAGTCCACATATAGGGTTTCGGGGTTGTTTCTCATAACCGTTAGTTTATGTTTCTTCTTGGCCTTTGCACTTCTCAGCTTAGGAGGGTACGGAATCTCCACAGCAGCGTGCTTGGTTACCATGGTGACAGCTCAGAAAATTGATACTTTTCAACAGCTTTAACTGCCACTCCTTCTAGCCTTGGGTTGAGCTATTGAGCTATGCTAATGCTATCAGATCAGATTTTTTCTTTTTACTGTATTAAAAACTATATTATTACTTTAATTAAAGAAAATATGTATATATTTATCCTAATTTATGACTAATGTATACAGTTTCTCCCAAGGCTTACCTTTTCCTTTTATTTCCTTTAACTTTGGCTTATAGCTTAGCTTTGCTCCTAGCTTTCTCCTAGCGGTGTGTCTTCCCTTGTTATGTCCGTATTTAATTAATTTCCTTTTCTTATTTTGTTTTTTATTGTATTCCCTCCTTCTGTGTTCCTCTTCTTTTCTTTAATTCTGCTTTTTATCGATTATATGTATTTTGTTTCACATCTAAACACTGTACTTGTTTGATATTTTTAAGAGCTCATTCTTTAAGCAGCCACTCTCTAAGCAGTCTCATGTGCTCTCCCTCTCTCTCTCTCTCTCTCCCACTCCCTCTCTCTCTCTCTTAGTTGCTCCTAAGGTCTCTCTGCTGCAGAAGGACTCCTCCTCTCCTGTTACCTGTCATGTGACTGGATTCTACCCCCGTGGCGTCATGGTAACCTGGCAGAGAAACGGGGAGGACCTGAATGAGGACGTGGAGCTGGGAGAGATGGTGCCCAACGAGGACGGAACATTCCAGACCACATCTCACCTGACAGTGAAGCCTGAGGAATGGAAGAGCCAAGAGTACACCTGTACTGTACAGCACAAGAGCCTGAAACAGGACATCGTTCTGTCTGTCAAAGAGGAGAACATCAAGAGGAACAGCGATATCAAGAGTGAGTGAGAGAGGGAGTGAGAGAAAGAGAGATATTAAGAGTGAGTGAGAGAGAGGGAGGGAGAGAGAGTGAGAGAGAGAGAGAGAGAGAGAGAGCCAGAGAGAGAGGGAGGAGATATCAAAAGAGAGAGAGAGAGAGAGAGAGGAGATATCAAGAGTGAGTGAGAGAGAGGGAGGGAGAGGGAGAGAGAGACATGATGACAAATGATGATGCCTTCTTGTTCTTAAAGACTCCAAAGCGGGTAGCATACTTCTTGCGGAAACTAAGTTCGGCGAGGTCGTAAGAACAAAATGAGGCGATTGCGGAGAAAACGAACAAACGCATTCCCTTGCCGAAGTCTTTTCGGCACTTCTTGCACCTCCAAGATTTTCTAACTAGCCGAACTCACCGCAGGTGACACCAATGCGGACATCGTGTGTGATTGGTCAGAAATTCACGGTGGGCGTGAATTATTTTGTTTTATTTCCGCAAGCTGATTCTTCGTCTCCATGGAGACCACACTGCAGGCAACGTTACAGTAATAGCATATATACATAATACAATAATACATAATAATACATTGGCTATTCAATCCAATAATACGTTTACAATCCATTCACATGTTACCATGGACAGTTTTGAAGAAAAAGACGTTGTGTTACGCGTGGTTGCTACAGATAGAATGATTCCATTTGGGTAACATGTGATTGGTCAGAATACTGAATGGGCGGGGTCTTAACTAATGGAATGTTCAGCGCTCAAAGCGAAACCGCATCGAGTATAAAACAATTTCGTCCGCGGAGAACTTCTTCGGTTTCGGTAAGCCAAAAAAAATTTGACTTCTTTTGAAGTATGCTGCCCGCTTAAATGTTCTGAATCCATTCTCAACAGTGAGGGAACGGGGAGGTGTAACACCTGTGACATCACTGTTTGGGGTTGGGTTTGGGTTTGGATCTGTAAATTTCCTTTGTGGTAGAAAGAGAGAGCGAGAGAGAGACAAACAGGATGAACACAGAGAGAGGTTTACCCAAAACACACTGCACTGCTCAGTAGTAGAACCTCTGGCTCTCTCTACACTAACCACTGATACACTGAATGGATTTAAGTACAATAATAAGGCATGGGGATGATTTAGACATGAGTCAAATTAAGATATCAAAAAAGCAATATATTAACCTAACATTGTGCGTACGTGTGTGTGTGCATGCATGCGTGTGTGTGTGTGTGCCTGTGCATGTGTGTGTGTGTGTGTTTAATGTGATTCCCCCTGACGGTAATCCAGAGGGCAGCAGCCCCCCCATGGGCGTCATCATCGGCTGTGTGCTGGGCGCTCTCATCCTCATCCTCATCCTCGCCGTCATCGGTGTCGTCATTTGGAGGAAGAGAAGCTCAGGTGAGAGTCACTGACACACAGAGATACTGAGACTGAGTAACAGACACAGACCCACTGACACACCTTAACTCTGACAGACACCAGTG
>NW_026985656.1:0-25283 GCF_018555375.3 Anguilla rostrata | reverse complement strand
ATCATGACTGACCTCCTAAGCAAAGTTAGAGAGATGTAGCCCTGTCAGTTATGATATAGCAGTGCTCATTTCACAACATGCCTCACCAAGGTCCTTAAGGCGAAGGTTTATAAATGTTTAAATACACCCCTTATATGCCTACCTTTACTAGAAATTTCTGTACATTTGAATTTTACTGAATTCAATGCTGGCATCATGATACTTTTAGTTACTCATCATCATTATCTACCACGATCCGGTTCAGATTGTAGCACCAATATTATGATCAGCATTGCTTTGTAGCCTCTGGATCATAATCAGCGTCAGATAAAATATTGTATCAAATATGTTCTGGCCCTACCTTGCACTGTGACCAGTAGAGCAGAAGCATTCTGAGCTCCAAGTCTGTTCTGTGCCTCACAGCAGTACTGTCCTCTGTTCCAATATCTAAAGTTAGAAAAGTTCAAACTCTGTCCTGATCCTGCCTGCCAGACTCCAGTGTCATTCTTCTTAACCCAGGTGTAGTTCTGCGCAGGTGGGTTGGCATCACTGCTGCAGGTCAGAGTCACTGAACTGCCCTCCTCGATTTCACCAGAGGGACTCACTGATACTGAGGTGTTCTTGGGAGCATCTAAAATCAATAGAGAAATGTGTTCAATTCTATATTACATTACAGGCATTTAGCAGACGCTCTTATCCAGAGCGACTTACACAACTTTTTACATAGCACTTTACATTGTATCCATTTATACAGCTGGATATATACTGAAGCAATGCAGGTTAAGTACCTTGCTTAAGGGTACAACGGCAGTGTCCTTACTCTGGAATCGAACCTGCGACCTTTCGGTTACAAGCGCAGTTCCTTACCCACTGTGCCACACTCCGTCCTATATATAATTTCTCAATCTCTGTGATTTGTCTCAAATAGATTCAGAACCATTTATTGCAAAGGAAAGTTTATAATGAAGCTGGAATATCACACTGCAAATGCTTTCTTTGTTTGGAAATGAGTGGAATATACTGCATTGTTTTATGGGGGTTGGTAAATGGCCTTGAGACACAGGTTAGAAAAGCTTTCAATAATGACAGCAGTATTTAGATAAGAAATTTTATTTAGCATTATTTAGAAAGCATAAAAATAGAAAAAGAAACATACAATCCTGTTTGCTTGGTTTATTAAGAGTAACTATTACTTGGTATAAAACATCTATAGTACATATGGTATGTTTGTTTGCCCTGTGCAACTTATGACATGTCCGTATCATCTGGCTTACTCCTCATGTTAAATGAATTATATCTTTATAAGATGTCCCCTCCACTGGCCAGTGTGACTGCTTTACTCAGTGTCTTACTGCTGTGATGTCTCCCAAAGACACTCAGGAGATACTGACACTCTGCTTTGTGTGTCTGAAGCTGAGATGCACTGATATACTCACATTGCACATCAAGACGCTTAGGAGGAGATGTTTTTGTCCAAATCCCATTCCCTGCCGCACAGTAGTATTCTCCTGCATCCTGCAGTGTGACGCTTTTAATGGTGTAACTGTCCTCTGGTCCTCCTGTGTCTGAGGAGGCAGCTCTATTATTCTTATACCAGGTGTAGTTTTGCACTGGTGGGTTGGCATTATTCATGCAGGTCAGAGTCACTGAAGTGCCCTCCACTATTTCACCAGAGGGGCTCACTGATACTGAGGTGCTCTTAGGAGGATCTGAAAGAGAAAATAACAGGTCCTGCAGTTTTAAATAAAAGTCACACTGAGGTATTCTTGGGAACATCTAAAATCATTAGAAAAATGTGCTCAATTCCATATAATTTCTCACTCACTGTGTTGCGTCTCAAAACACTAGCAGAGACATTTATTTCAAAGTAGCCTAATGTTTATAATGGAGCTGAAATCTCACAATGTGATGTGGAGGGGTGGTGTGTTTAGGGCATCATCTGCAGGCAGAGTGAGAGCAATATAACTGGCTAACAACCACACCTGTTTGCAGTTACAATTGATTGGTAATAGTTTATATGCTCTGCCTGCAGTGAGACCGGGGTGCTGGAACGAGAGACGCACGCGGGAGCGGCATGCCATCTAATCCCCGTCCTTATCGTGCGTGTTTTGTTTTGGTTTGTTTCCGTGTTTTTGGTATCGAGCGCACAATAAAGCCTTGGTGCCTCTAACAACGACGGATTGTGTGGTTTGTGGGGAAAAGGACTGCAGAACCCGTTGCAGTAAATATCCCAGTATATCAGACGTTTTTGGATAAAGCATTATGATCCGAGTATATGTTCTTCTCCTTTATTGCTTAACAGATAGACTGCAACATTCAGAAATATATGCATAGGCTATTTTCACTGAAGATGCTGCCCATCCTAACCATTCTAAATGACAGTACAGAATTACTCACACAGCACTTTGAGATTTATTTGAGAAGACCAGGCTGTCCCAATCGCATTCTCTGCCCCACAGAAGTATTCTCCAGCACCCCAGGATTGGATTTTTTCAATGGTGTACCTCAATCCATATTTAATCCATGAGGAATAAGATCTTTCATTCTTTTTATACCAGCTGTATCTGTGCACTGGTGGGTTGGCATTGCTGCTGCAGGTCAGAGTCACTGAACTGCCCTCCTCTATTTCACCAGAGGGGTGCACTGATACTGAGACGCTCTTCGGACGATCTGAAAGAGAAAATAACAGGTACTGCAGTTTTAAAGAAAAGTCACACTGAGGTGTTCTTGGGAGCATCTAAAGTCATTAGAAAAATGTGTTAAATTCCATATAATTTCTCACTCACTGTGTTGTATCTCAAAACACTAGCAGAGACATTTATTTCAAAGTAATGTTTATCTCATAAAAAAACACGTTTTCAACGTACAAAAATGCCAAGTTATTCAAAAATATTGATATCAAAATGACGCCAAGTTACGGTACTACAAACAATATAGGCTATCTTGCCTTACCGAAATTAAATAAGATGTATTCCAAAGCAATGCTATCCAATATTTCCTCAATTCTTTCAAGTCACAAATGGCTTTGCAATATTGTAGCCGGTTAATAACTGAACGTGCAGACGGTACGTCATAATGCAGTGTATACGTTCGGTGAACGGCGGGTAGATATGGTGCAAAAGCAATAATTGAAAAGTAGTAGAGAATTATTAGTGAGGGTAAAAGCAGGTTAAAGAAACATGTCTTTAGCTGGGCTTGAACCTACAACCCCATGTTCCTGAGACTGTAACCTTACCCACTAGGCCACAGGCAGATTAGCTATTTAAAACTGAAATGTTTCAGAGTAAAAAGGTATGGGTATTTTGCGTGTGAATGCGAGTTTTTGATTGGGTCGTGAAGATGAGGATTTGGCTGATGTCGGTAAAATGTCCAATGGGGAGACATGTTGTTAGTGGGATAGGCAGCAGGAAAAATAAGAATGAGAAGAAGAAGAAGAAGAAGAAGAAGAAGAAGAAGAAGAAGAAGAAAGAGAAGAAGAAGGAGAAAATGCAAAATCCCCTTAGTTTGGGGCGTTATTGTGTGGACATGTGAAGTTGTTTATGAAATCTGTCTGTTGAAATGGGGTCAGAATGTACAGAATTTAATGTTTTTAAGGGCTGAGTGTCTGTGGCTGTTGTGGTTATTTCTGTGGGGAACTCTGAAAAGTGCCAAACTCTCGGTGCTGTATAGGTATGGGGCATGCCCCCACCAAGGCGTAACTTGGCGGGATGGCATACCTGCCATCCCAATAATGGAACTGAAATCTCACAATGTGATGTGGAGGAGTGGTGTGGTTAGGGCACCATCTGCAGGTAGAGTGGGAGCAGTATAGCTGGCTAACAACCACGCCTGTTTGCAGTTATAATTGATTGGTAATGGTTTATATGCTCTACCTGCAGTGAGACCGGGGACCTGGAATGAGAGACGCACGTGGGAGCGGCATGCCATCTAATCCCCGTCTTTATCGTGTGCGTTTTGTTTTGGTTTTTTTCCGTGTTATTGGTATGGAGCACACAATAAAGCCTTGGTGTCTCTAACAACGATGGATTGTGTGGTTTGTTGGGAAAAGGACTGCAGAACCTGTTACAGGAAATATCCCAGTATATCACGCTTTGTTACAAAATGAACTGCATATACTGAAGCTTTTTAAGGTAGTTGGATAATGAAACAGGCCAAACAAGATTTCAAAAGGAACAGTAGTATTTTGATGTCTTTTTAGCATCTTCATTAATTATGATAACTTCATTTTTTAAAAAGTTGAACAGCTACATGTGGTACCTTTTTTGCCCTTTGCAAACTCAAAATGACCACACGTTTTACCTAAGACATGTCAGTATGATCAGACTCATCACTGTGTGATAATGTAATTATATCTGATTTCTCCTCCACTGGCCAGTGTGACTGCATTACTCAGTGTCTTACTATTGCAATGTTTCCTAAAGATACTCAGGAGATACTGACTCTCTGCTCTGTGCGTATGAAGCTGAGATGCACTGATATACTCACACTTCACATCAAGAGGTATAGGAGGAGATCTTGTTTTTGTCCCAATCCCATTCCCTGCCACACAGTAGTATTGTCCTGCATCCTGCGGTGTGATGCTTTTAATAGTGTAACTGGATCCTCCCCATGGGAGTTCAGCTCTATTATTCTTATACCAGGCGTATCTCTTCACTGGTGGGTTGGCATCACTGCTACTGCAGGTCAGAGTCACTGAACTGCCCTCCACTATTTCACCAGAGGGGTTCACTGATACTGAGACGCTAATCGGAGGATCTGAAAGAGAAAATAACAGGTCTTGCAGTTTTAATTAAAAGTCACACAGAGGTGTTCTTGGGAGCATCTAAAATCATTAGAAAAATGTGTTAAATTCCATATAAGTTCTCACTCACTGTGTTGCGTCTCAAAACACTAGCAGAGACATTTATTTCAAAGTAATGTTTATAATGGAGCTGAAATCTAACAATGTGATGTGGAGGGGTGTGTGGTTAGGGCGCCATCTGCAGGCAGAGTGGGAGCAGTATAGCTGGCTAACAACCACGCCTGTTTGCAATTACAATTTATTTGTAATGGTTTATATGCTCTGCCTGCAGTGAGACCGGGGTGTTGGAATGAGAGACGCGCGCAGGAGCGGCATGCCATCTAATCCCCGTCCTTATCGTCTGTGTTTTCTTTTTTGTTTTGTTTTTGTTTCTGTGTTTTTGGTATCGAGCGCACAATAAAGCCTTGGTGCCTCTAACAACGACGGATTGTGTGGTTTGTGGGAAAAGGACTGCAGAACCTGTTACAGTAAACATCCCAGTATATCACGCTTTGTTACATAATTAACTGGATATACTGTAGCTTTTTATGGTAGTTGGAAAATGACACAGCAGAATCAAGTTTTCAAAAGTGACAGAAGTATTTAGATATGTCTTTTTAGCATCTTCATTAATAATGGTAACTTCATTTTTTAAAGTTGAACAGGTGCATGTGGTACCTTATTTGCCCTTTGAAAACTCAAAATGACTACATGTTTTACTTAAGACATGTCAGAATGATCAGGCTCATCACTGTATGGTAATGTAATTATATCTGATTTCTCCTCCACTGGCCAGTGTGACTGCTTTACTCAGTGTCTTACTGCTGTGAAGTTGCCCAAAGACACTCAGGAGATACTGACTCTCTGCACTGTGTGACTGAAGCTGAGTTGCACTGATATACTCACACTGCACATCAAGACGTTCAGAAGGAGATCTGTTTTTCCCAATCGCATTCTCTGCCTCACAGTAGTATTCTCCAGCATCCCCAGATTTGGTTTCATTAATGGTGTAACTCCGTTCTGATGCTCTCCATGAGAATTCAGCTCCAATCTTCTTATACCAGGCATATCTGTGCACTGGTGGGTTGGCATCACTGCTGCAGGTCAGAGTCACTGAATGGCCCTCCACTATTTCACCAGAGGGGCTCACTGATACTGAGACGCTCTTCGGAGGATCTGAAAGAGAAAATAACAGGTCCTGCAGTTTAATATAGATGTCACACTGAGGGGTGACATATATATAAATATACTGATATACTGATACTGAGATGCTCTTGGGAGAATCTGAAGGAGGGAACAATGGTTTGTAGTTTCATGTGAAATTTAAACCTGACTCAGGCATACTGCATGTAGTGTTTTCCCATCATTGCATTATGGCATGTTTTCAGGTATTGACGTTTCATGCAATGCTATAATGACAGAACATTTACATGCAGCATAGTATAATCTGTACCATTTAGCTGAAAATTAGAGTTGAAAACTTTCAAAACTGTGAGATTAGAGAAGTTTGGCCTCTGGTACTCACATCTCACATTAAGAGCCACTGCAGGGGACTGAAGCTCATAGCCTTTCACAGCACAGGAGTAGCGGCTTCGGTCTGGCTGTGAACTGGTGTGCCTGACTGGCGAAGGACAGAGGAGATCCGTCCCTGTACCAGATGAAGGCTGGGTTGCCAGTCAGAGTGCAGGTGCTGCTACAGGTCAGTCTCACACTCTGTCCCTCTGTCACTGTGTCAGGATTCACCTTCACCTGTAGATCTGCAAATAGCAAATTAAACCTGTAATAAAGCTTCCAGTCATACTTATGGGTAGAGAATCCTCCGAGTTTATAACATAAGATATTTACCAGTGACTTCCAACGCGACACCAGGTTCTCCAGTATATTGATCACATTCATTCAGGAACCTGAATCGGTATGTTTTTGAATCAGTTTCTCTCAGTTGGTTTATTCTGAAAGTGCAGTCATTGTTCTGATTCCCCAGGTACTCCACACGGTGAGAGTACTCTGGGTCCTGGGACAGGTCCTCAGGCTCCTGTGGCTTGTTCCAATGAATAAACCAGAATGTTTTCTGCACTGTGTGAGATGGGTATGATTTGAGTAAGAGCAGCTCATGTCTACTGAAGACCTCTTTAAGGCACAGATTCCCTCAGGGGTGTAAGTCACTCCCCATCCCGTCCGGCTCAGAACACCTGAAAAATACAAACACACACACGCGCACACACACACAAACACGCAGACACACATACACGCACATACACACACAAACACAGGCACGCACACACACACATGCGCACACGTACACACGAACACATGTATACATACACATACATACACACACACATGCGCACACATACGCAAATGCACACACACACACACACACACACACACACACACACACACACACACAAATGCACGCACGCACACACACAAACACACTGCTCAGAAATCCTTTAAAACACAGATGTGTTGGCAACATGACAGATAAGGGATTCAATTAACAAAACTTTAAAACAATTGCACCTAACTTCTCCAAAACTATGGAACATCAAAAATTGTACTTGTATTTCAATACTAACTGATGTCAGTAGATGGCAGTAGCCCCAATCAATGTGAGTTTCACAGGTACAGGAAGTCTTGCTTAGTAGCTAGCTTTGCTAGAATGTAGTAGCTGGGCTTGAACCTAGGACCCCATGTTCCCAAGACTGTAACATTGCCCACTAGGCCACAGGCAGGCTAGCTGTTTAAACTGGAAATGTTTCAGAATAAAAAGGTATGGGTATTTTGCGTGTGTATGCAAGTTTTTGATTGGGTCGTTTAGGTGAAGATTTGGCTGGTGTCGGTAAAATGTCCAATGGGGAGACATGTTGTTAGTGGGATAGGCGGCAGGAAAAATGAGAATGAGAAGAAGAAGAAGAAGAAGAAGAAGAAGAAGAAGAAGAAGAAGGAGAAAATGCAAAATCCCCTTAGTTTGGGGCTTTATTGTGTGGACATGTGAAGTTGTTTATGAAATCTGTCTGTTGAAATGGGGTCAGAATGTACAGAATTTAATGTTTTTAAGGGCTGAGTGTCTGAGGCTGTTGTGGTTATTTCTGTGGGGAACCCTGAAAAGTGCCAAACTCTCGGTGCTGTATAGGTATGGGGCATGCCCCCACCAAGGCGTAACTTGGCGGGATGGCATACCTGCCATCCCAATAATTACATTACCGGCATTTAGCAGACGCTCTTATCCAGAGCGACTTACACAATTTTTTACATAGCATTTTACATTGTATCCATTTTATTCAGCTGGATATATACTGAAGCAATTTTTGGTTAAGTACCTTGCTCAAGGGTACAACGGCAGTGCCCTACCCGGGAATCTAACCAGCGACCTTTCGGTTACAAGCCCGGTTCCTTACCCACTGTGCTACACTCCGTCCACGGAACTGAAATCTCACAATGTGATGTGGAGGAGTGGTGTGGTTAGGGCGCCATCAGCAGGCAGAGTGGGAGCAGTATAGCTGGCTAACAACCACGCCTGTTTGCAATTACAATTTATTGCTAATTGCGTATATGCTCTGCCTGCAGTGAGACCGGGGTGCTGGAATGAGAGACACACGCCGGATTGGCATGCCATCTAATCCCCGTCCTTATCGTCTGTGTTTTGTTTTGGTTTTTTTCCGTGTTATTGGTATCGAGCGCACAATAAAGCCTTGGTGCCTCTAACAACGAAGGATTGTGTGGTTTGTGGGGAAAAGGACTGCAGAACATGTTACAATAAATATCCCAGTATGTCATGCTTTTTTAAAAAATGAACTGGACATACTGTAGCTTTTTATGGTAGTTGGAAAATGACACAGCAGAATCAAGTTTTCAAAAGTGAGAGAAGTATTTAGATATGTCTATTTAGAATCTTCATTAGTTATGATAACTTCATTTTTTAAATTGAAAAGCTGCATGTGGTACCTTTTTTGCCTTTTGCAAACTTAAAATGACTGCACGTTTTACATAAAACATGCCAGTATGATCAGGCTCATCACTGTATGATAATGTAATTATATCTGATTTCTCCTCCACTGGCCAGTGTGACTGCTTTACTCAGTGTCTTACTGCTGTGAAGTTACCCAAAGATACTCAGGAGATACTCACTCTCTGCTCTGTGTGTATGAAGCTGAGATGCACTGATATACTCACACTTCACATCAAGACTTATAGGAGGAGATGTTTTTGTCCCAATCTTGTTATGTGCCTGACAGTAGTATTCTCCTGCATCCTGCAGTCTGATGGTATAAATGGTATAACTCCGGTCTGATCCTCTCCATGGGGATACAGCTCTATTACTCTTATACCAGGTGTAGTTCTGCACTGGTGGGTTACCATCACTGCTGCAGGTCAGAGTCACTGAACTGCCCTCCACTATTTCCGCAGAGGGGCTCACTGATACTGAGATGCTCTTAGGAGGATCTGAAAGAGAAAATAACAGGTCCTGCAGTTTTAAATAAAATTCACACAGAGGTGTTCTTGGGAGCATCAAAAACCATTAGAAAATGTGTTAAATTCCATATAATTTCTCACTCACTGTGTTGCGTCTCAAAACACTAGTAGAGACATTTATTTCAAAGTAATGTTTATAATGGAGCTGAAATCTCACAATGTGATGTGGAGGAGTGGTGTGGTTAGGGCATCATCTGCAGGCAGAGTGGGAGCAGTATAGCTGGCTAACAACCACACCTGTTTGCAATTACAATTGATTGCTAATTGTGTATATGTTCTGCCTGCAGTGAGACCGGGGTGTTGGAATGAGAGACGCACGCGGGAGCGGCATGCCATCTAATCCCCGTCCTTATCGTGTGCGTTTTGTTTTTGTTTCCGTGTTTTTGGTATCGAGCGCACAATAAAGCCTTGGTGCCTCTAACAACGATGGATTGCGTGGTTTGTGGGGAAAAGGACTGCAGAACTTGTTACAGTAAATATCCCAGTATAACATGCTTTGTTACTAAATGAACTGGATATACTGTAGCTTTTTATGATAGTCAGAAAATGACACAGCAGAATCAAGTTTTCAAAAGTGACAGAAGTATTTAGATATGTCTTTTTAGCGTCATCATTAATAATGATAACTTCATTTTTATAAAGTTGAACAGCTACATGTGGTACTTTTTTTTGCCCTTTGTAAACTCAAAATGACTTCAGGCTCATCACTGTATGATAATGTAATTATATCTGATCTCTCCTCCACTGGCCAGTGTGACTGCTTTACTCAGTGTCTTACTGCTGTGAAGTTGCCCAAAGACACTCAGGAGATACTGACTCTCTGCTCTGTGTGTCTGAAGCTGAGATGCACTGATATACTCACACTGCACATCAAGATGTTTAGGAGGAGAGATGTTTGTCCCAATCCCATTCCCTGCCTGACAGGTATATTCTCCTGCATCCTGCAGTGTGATGTTTTTAATGGTGTAACTGGATCCTATCCATGAGAGTTCAGCTCTATTATTCTTATACCAGGTGTATCTCTGCACTGGTGGGTTGGCATCACTGCTGCAGGTCAGAGTCACTGAACTGCCCTCCGCTATTTCACCAGAGGGGCGCACTGATAGTAAGATGCTCTTAGGATGATCTGAAAGAGAAAATAACAAGTCCTGCAGTTTTATATAGATCTCACACTTACCTCAGTTAAAATATGTTTCCTTTTCCTTAATATTTCCAGTATGTCATTTTGTTTGACTGCAATTATTGCAATGCCATCTTTCTTTCAATTTTAAGAATTAACTTAATCCGATATTGTTTCTAAACATAATAACGTCCATTTCCTAATCATCATCTGCAGGTTGCGCTTCTGCCCTGTTCTCATGTCTTTTATCGGTACATTAAAGTACAACTGCATCACCGCTTTTTCAAAATTAGTAACAAATGACATTCAGTAAAGTGAAATAAATGAGTTTGTCCTCAAATACTCACAAAGAGTCACTGCTGGGGACGAGAGATTCTCATGGCCTCTTACTGCACAGGAGTAGCTGCCTGCATCTCCACTGCTGGCTGTGAACTGAAGGTCATGATTTTGATATTTCTGGGTGGTGTGAGACAGATATTGTCCATTCTTGTACCAGATGAATGTTTGGCTGCCAGTCAGGTCAGTGCAGGTGATTTTACAGGTTAGTGTCACCCTCACTCCCTCACTCACTGTGTCAGATTTCATTTCAAACTTTACACCTGAGTGAGAAGAAGAAATACAATAACACAATATACTGAGTTATTCAACAAAATTCCACATTGTACAGAACCCACAATAAATGTATGAATGCATATTACTGTAAATGGTCCAGCTTTTCATTTCAATTAAAGATTGAAGTAAACTGAGACCCCAAAATCTCAATCTGACTGATAATGGAATGCTTGTTCTCTCAGAAGAATTAGTTCTTGTGCATAAATGAATATAAAATACACAAATGTGACCTCAAACACTCACATCTCACACTGAGAGTCACGGCAGGGGAAACAAGATGCTGATTGCCGCTTACAGCACAGGAGTATCTGCCCGTATCTCCACTTCTGGCTGTGAATGTAAGTATTCTATAGGACTGGTAGAACCTGTAGTAGTCAGGCAGACGCTGCTCATTCTTGTACCAAATGAAGCTGTTGCCCAGCCGAGTGCAGGTTGCTCTACAGGTCAGTTCCACTGTCTCTCCCCCTGACACTGTGTCAGAATTTATATCCACCTTCAAACCTGAGTGGATTAAAAAAGCAAACAGAATGTAACTCAACACACTTCTATTCTACAGTAGAATACACAGCAAGATGATAAAAATTATTTTTTAACAGACATAATGTGCACTAATAATATCAATAGCAAATGGAAACGTAAGTAGAAAATTGATGGTCACTAAGAGGATTAGGGCCATGCATTGCTTGTGCCAAAATGCTTGTTTTGTTATTTTTGCACAGTGGTGGTAAGTAACTAAGTACATGTACTTTGTTATTGTATTTAAGTAGGATATTGGAGTATGAACAATATTGGCAACTTTCACTTTCTACTCCACTAAATAAATAAAGAATTTGTGTACTTTTTACTCAAATACATTTCTGTGAGATTTGAAGAAGTTTGGCCTCTGGTACTCACATCTCACATTAAGAGCCACTGCAGGGGACTGAAGCTCATAGCCTTTCACAGCACAGGAGTATCTGCCTGCATCTTCACTGCTGGCTGTGAACTGGTGTCTCTGACCAGTGAAGGACAGGGGAGATCCGTCCCTGTACCAGATGAAGGCTGGGCTGCCAGTCAGAGTGCAGGTGGTGCTACAGGTCAGTATCACACTCTGTCCCTCTTTCACTGTGTCAGGATTCACCATCACCTGTAGACCTTCAAATAGCAAATTAAAACTGTAAAAAAGCTTCCAGTCATACTTGTGGGAAGAGAATCCTGTGAGTTTACAGCCTAAAATAATTACCTGTAACTGCCAATGTGACACCAGGTTTTCCAGTATATTTTCCACCATCACAGTCAGTCAGGAACCTGAATCGGTATGTTTTTGAATCAATTTTTCTCAGCTGGTTTATTCTAAAAGTGCAATCACTGTTCTTATTCCCCAGGTACTCCACACGGTGAGAGTACTCTGGGTCCTGGGACAGGTCCTCAGGCTCCTGTGGCTTGTTCCAGTGAATAAACCAGAAAGTTTTCTGCACTGTGTGAGATGTGGGATATGAGTAAGTGCAGCTCATGTCTACTGAAGACCCCTTTAAGGCACAGATTCTCTCAGGGGTGTAAGTCACTCCCCATTCCCTCTGGCTCAGCAGACCTGAAAATCACACACACACACACACACTGCTCAGTGCTTCTACACACAGATGTATTGGTAAAATTACAGATTTGGGATTCAATTGTCAAAAGAACAGAACCTATAATTCTCTCCAAAAACATAGAACATCAACAATTGTACACAATCAACAGCTCTGATCATTTAATAGAACCGGAGATTCACTGCATGGCCAAAAGTTAGTGGACACATGAACATCACACCCATATGAGCGTCTTGAACATCTTATTCCAAAACCATCGGCAGTAATATGCAGTTAAACCCCCCCCCCCCCTTGCTGCTATAACCACTTCCACTCTTCTGAGTAGGCTTTTCACAAGATGTTGGAACATGGCTGCGAGGATTCACTTCCATTCTGCCACAAGACCAGTAGTGAGGTTGGGCAGTAATTTTGAGCGATAAAGCCTGGTTTGCAGTTGGCATTTCAAATCATCCTTAAGGTGTTCAATGGGGCTGATGTCAGGGCTCTGTGCAGGCCAGTCAAGTTCTTCAACAACAAACTCGGAAAACCATTTCTTTAAGGACCTCGCTTTGTGCACGGGGGCATTGTCATGCTGAAAAAGGAAAGCGCCTTCCAAAAACTGTTATTACAAAGTTGGAAGCTCACAATTCTCTTGTATGCTTGAATGCCATTGTATGCTGTAGCATTAACATTTCCCTTCTCTGGACCTAAGGGGCCTAGCCCAAACCACTAAAAACTACCCCGGAACATTATTCCTCCTCCATTAAACTTTACAGTCAGCACTATGCATTTCAGCCGGTAGCGTTCTCCTGGCATTCGCTAAATCCTGATTTGTCTGTCAGACTGCCAGATTGTGAATGAAGCCTGAATTTTCACTCCAGAGAATGCGTTTCCACTGCTACAGAGTTCAATGGTGGTGTGCTGCACATCACTTCAGCCTAAGCTTGGCATTGCACATGGTGATCTTAGGCCTGTGTACAGCTACTTGGCCATGCAAACCCATTTCTTGATGCTCCCAACCAACAGTTCTTGTGCTGATGTTGCTTCCAGAGGCAGACTAGAACTCTGTAGTGAGTGTTGCAACCGAGGACAGACGATTTTTATGTGCTACGTGCTTCAGCACTCTGTGATCCCATTCTGAGACCTTTTGTGGACTATTGCTTCGCAGCTGAAACGTTGTTGCTCCTGTACGTTTCCACTTCACAATAACAGCACTTACAGTTTTAAAGCTGGGTGTGAAGAGGAACTTCATATTATGAGTTCTCTTTTATCCCTCTCTCATGAGATGAAAAAGAGGAACTGCAATGCTCAAAGTGAATGGCATTTCTACCGTGAGAATGCCATCAAAAAAATAGTGTGAAGCACATAAATTTGGCCCCATCTACTCACATATCACATCAAGAGCCACTGCAGGGGAACGGAGATGCTCATAGCCTTTCACAGCACAGGTGTAGCTGCCTCGGTCTTCACTGCTGGCTGTGAACTGGTGAATCTGATCAGTGAAGGACAGAGTAGATCCGTCCCTGTACCAGATGAAGGCTGGGCTGCCAGTCAGAGTGCAGGTGGTGCTACAGGTCAGACTCACACTCTGTCCCTCTGTGACTGAGTCAGGATTCACCTTCACCTGTAGATCTGCAAACAGCAAATTAAACCTGTAATAAAGCTTCCAGTCATACTTGTGCGTAGAGAATCCTCTGAGTTTATAGCATAAAATAATTACCAGTGACTTCCAAAGCGACACCAGGTTCTCCGGCATGCTTATCACGGTCGGTCAGGACCCTGAATCGGTATGTTTTTGAATCAGTTTTTCTCAGCTGGTTTATTCTAAAAGTGCAGTCACTGTTCTGATTCCCCAGGTACTCCACACGGTCAGAGTACTCTGGGTCCTGGGACAAGTCTTCAGGGCCCCATATCCTGGGCCAGTCATAAATAAACCAAAATGTTTTCTGCACTGTGTGAGATGGGGGATATGAGTAAGTGCAGCGCATGTCTACTGAAGACCCCTTTAAGGCACAGATTCTCTCAGGGGTGTAAGTCACTCCCCATCCCCTCTGGCTCAGAACACCTGAAAAATACACACACACACACACACACACACACACACACACACACACACACACACATGCAGACACACATAAAAGAACATTCACGTACACACACTCACACACACGCACACACACACACACACACACATGCGCACACATACACACGAACACATGTATACATACACACACATGCGCACACATACGCAAATGCACGCACACACACACAAATGCACGTACGCACACACACACAAATGCACGCACGCACACACACACACCCACGAACACACTGCTCAGAAATCTTTCAAAACACAGATGTGTTGGCAACATGACAGATAAGGGATTCAATTAACAAAACTTTAAAACAAGTGCACCTAACTTCTCCAAAACTATGAAACATCAATAATTGTACTTGTATTTCAATACTAACTGATGTCAGTAGATGGCAGTAGCCACCGATCAATGTGAGATTCGCAGGTACAGGAGGTCTTGCTTAGTAGCTAGCTTTGCTAGAATGCAGTAGGAAACCAAGCAAGTTAAGAGCAAGTGTCTGTGTCATTCTAAGAATGCAACATGCACAATCAACAGCTCCGATCATTTAGTAAAGCCACAGATATTTATATCATGCCTCTGTCTCAGTTTCATCGCTGAGTGTGAAGAGGAACTTCATTTTATAAGTTCTCTCTTTTTCCCCTCTCTTTTCAGATGAGCGATGTTGCACTACTCTAAACTAATGTACTGTAGAACATTATTTTATATTAATTATATACATTCCTTAATGCAATTTAAATCTATTCACTTTGGCTTCTGATTGAGATAATGAAGAGAGACTAATAAATAGGAACACATGCTGATAAATACTTTATATGTAGACTGAAACATCAGAACTACATTTGGAAAAAAAACAAAACAAATAATTTACCTGACACGGAGAAGACGATTACCAACAAGGTATTGAAGAGCATGGCTGCATCAGATTGAAAATATTTATCCAAATACACATATACAGGTCTTGATTATTATTAAAACTGTGAAAATGAACAGCACACAGAAAGACTGTCAGAGTATTCTATTAATTTGCAGAAATAGCAGAATAACAATTACTACACAAGCACACACAGAGTTAATGTGCTGCTTATGCCCATACATGCTTTGTGTTTCATGAAGAGCTCACAAAGATTCCAGAAAGCAGGGACTCATATACATTTTACTTGATGAATGATATTTGTATAGAAGCAATCATTTATAGTCCGAAAATGCATTTTATTTTATATTTGATTACAGTTTAATCTTCTTGCACCACAAAATATTGTGACGTAGTTTTGACTAAATGAAATAATATGATAATGCACTTACCAGGAGAGAGTTCTGATCTGGCCTCAGTGGTTTGCTAATGAGCCATTAGTATTAAACAGCCTTACAAACAGAGCAGTTTGGCGGAATAAGATCGCAAATGAAATGCTTCACACTAAACATAAAAGTAGAATGTGTTACAGATCTGATTCACTTCCTGAAGGTCATACACATTTTAGATGTTATCGTATACAAGCATTTGAATAAAATATACAGAGTCATTTGCTTTGTGTCTAGACTGGACCAGTAGTGCCTTTTCAAAAACACTGGGTAATTCTCATTTCTTTGCCCCCACTGCATTATTGACATTCAGATGTCAATAATTATGTTCATTTTTGCATATTACGCTTATAAAAAAAAAACATAACTACAATGTTTACAAAAATGATTCCGGATTACAACACAAACTGTTGCTAAGATCTGAGGCTTTGCCTATTCCAATACATCCATCAATCCATCCATTATCTATACCCGATTATCCTGAGCTGGAGCTGGTGCTGGAGCCTATCCAAGCATGCACTGGGCGAGAGGCAGGAATACACTCTGGACAGGCTGCCAATCTATCGCAGGGAACACACACCATTCACTCACACATTCATACTTATGGGCAATTTAGAGTCTCCAATTGGCCTATTTGCATGTTTTTTGACTGTGGGAGGCATCCAGAGTACCCAGAGGTACATGCAAACTCCAGACAGAAAGGCCCCAAATACAGATTCGAACCCAGTGTCTTCTTGCTGTGTGGTGACAGTGCTACCCAGTGCACCACCGTGCCACCCCTATTCCAATACATGTACAGTAGAGGTTAAAATAAAAGTGACTGTAAAAGGTGTGATAGGCATCAGGCACAGGTAATCACTGATACATTCAGGAGCCCTATACAAAATCCATTACCTAAACCAGATTATTTAATTCCGTTTAGTAAAAGATCTTCCAGGAAATTGATCTGAAATGTACATTCAAGACTCATCTATTTTAATAATTGCCCCATCTACAGATATATTGAATGTATTGAATACATCTATCCCTCCTAGGTAAATTTTACTGCCAAAAACAGCATGCTTTACCATTGCTACCATACGTAGCTCAGTAGTGTTTATGTTTCATGCATCGGATATTTGACATGAAGCGGAAACATCAACAAAACGCTGCTGTAGCTTAGCCTATAACCCGCTTATTAACATAAAGATTGCACACACTGTACTTTCACAGAAGATGAAAGGAGTGGACAGGCGTAGTTTTCGTATCTTTGTGTATCGCAGCAGTGCAGTAGGGTGGTTTGGGGGTCCAGAGTGTGACTCTGAGAGCTCTGAGGTTGCAGTTTCCATCCCCACCTGGAGCACTGCTCTGGTGCCTCAAAGCGGGTACTGTGAGGTGCCCCTGCTTGGCTCTTTTGTGCAGAGGAGTAGCGGGCACGGCTGTGGGTGAAGCTGCCTAATTTCAGGCGAGAGCCACCCTGACCACAGACAGTTAAAGTACTGCTCACTTCCTTCAGCCTGTAGTATTCTTTATTTTATTTCACACCTCAGTTCAGTGTCCTGAGGAGCAGCGCTGTTTCTGTGGTTGATGTTCATGTGACCTTTTAGAATTTTGGTTTGGCTTTGCCTGTTATACGGTCCTTCATGCACATTATTAGTTGCATTGAAATGCTGAAATTTCATGAAGATGACTTTTACTACATACGACCTATTGGTTAGTATTATTATAACATCTTTCACAGAGATGAACTTGATCCCCACATGTGAACTAAATGGAATGCAGGCAAAACATGATGGGCATAAGAAGAAAATAATTATAATATCTTTCAGATCAGAGGTCTGAGGTTCGCAGTGCTTTACAAAGCTCAAATTAACCATTATACATTGATACACATAATAAACAATGTATGTAAAGAAAACAAATAAAAATATGCATTGTTTCACATATCTAAAACCAGACAGAAACTTAAATTTGGGCTCAATACAACAAGGCAATGTAAAATTAAGTACTAAAACACTGTTTTAAAAAAATCTAGGACCTTACCTTTAAAAGTGACTTGAGTTTGGAGATTATAATCTGCACAGAATATAATAAAATATGACACTGTAATATCTTCAGACTGGGGTCAGGAGGACTATGCAAAGGAGACGCACAGCCTAGAATCTCTAAACCAAATTCAAATTCAAAATAACTTTATCTGTTAGGAACTCAATTTGTGTAAAAGCGTCAGTGCATGCTCAGCATATAACCAGACAAACGGCCCTAACCCTAACCCTAACCCTAACACAGACAACATACAAGTGAAGCTTAAAACAGTTTAAGATGTCCACCTATAGGGCATCTAAATAACATATGTGATCTTGCATGTAATATTTAGATTCCCATTTCCTGTAACATATGTCTGTAATGTTTTGCTTTTCCAGCCTAATTAGTTAAACAGGTTATATCAAATCATAGTAATTCTATATTTTAGTTTCTGATAGATGTTGTAACCTCTGTAAACTGGCATTAATAAGCAGAACTGAAGTAACTAAATTGTTTACCTGAGGCAGAGAGAATGGCTTACAAAAATACTGTCGAGGATGTTTGGGGCATGGCTGCATCGGCCTGAACATACATATAAAAAACATAACTTATATTATTGCCTTTTGTTTTTTAAGCCAAAACCAAAATTCCACAAAAAACTCACTGATATTCAACGTTCAACAGATAACATGGAAAGTAATTTTAAAAAAAGAGTTACTTTCAGTATGCAATGATATATATATATATATATATATATATATATGTATAAATATTTTTTTAAATATAATTTTAATTTTAAGAAAGCTAATTTACTGTTTTAACGAATGCTGTGCATGTTTTCCCCACTGGTAACATAGCCACCTTTCAGCAGTGAGAGAGACTGATCTCCATTAGGATCACTAGATTAGCAGGGAATAAAGCACTCGCTGTAATCCATAGATCAGAGAACAACAACACTGTACTGTAATTTGTCCACTGTTTAAAAAAATGCAATAAATGTAACCGTGCAAAAATCAAAGATGTCTCCTCTCAACATCTATCAAGGCACTCTATTGAATTGTATACATTATTTTACAACTCAATGAAAAAATGTGTTAACAGCCATTAAGAATAAAACAGGGCTAAATTGTGCACTTACGCTGGTAGAAGAGGTGTGATCTTAACGGTTTTCAAACTGTCTGAAACGGCCCTGCTGACAGGCTCATATTTCTGAACATGGCAGACTGACTGTGATGAATGCAAAGCTTGAAGAATAATTGTTTCTATTGGTAAATATTATTACATTTTACTTTAACCAGGAGAGTCTTGTTGAGATTCAAAATCTCATTTTCAAGAGTGTCCTGGCCAAGACAGGCAGCAGCTCATGCAGTTTAACATGTTTGCAGAATGACAATATAAAATCAAATTATAGACAACAAAGATTGTTTTACAAGAATGTAGCTTCACTGTGTAATTTGACATATTGGTACACAATAATGAATATAAAAACATTAAAGAGCTACATGAGCATCACAGCTGTGTAAAATATGTTAACAGTAGTTTAAAAGCCAGAAAAAAGAGGGAACCATGTTCCAATGCAAATGACAATATTTTGTTCCTGTAGCCTAGCCTATAACCCCCAGATCAACAAATGGATTGCACTTACTTTGGCAGAAGATGTAAAAAGCGGACAGGTGTAGTTATCTTTGTGAAAGTATTACAGCTCTGGGGCCCCAAAGCGGGTACTGTGTGGTGCCCCTGCTTGGCTATTTTGTGCAGAGGAGTAGCGGGCGCGGCTGTGGGTGAAGCTGCCTAATGTCAGGCGAGTGCCACCCTGACCACAGACAGTTAAAGCGCTGCTCACTTCCTACAGCCTGTTCTATTCTTTATTTTATTCCACATCTCAGTTCAGTTCTGCTGGTGCAGCGCTGTTTCTGTGGTTGATGTTCATGTGAACTTTTAGAACTTTGGTTTTGCTTTGCCTGTTATATGGTCCATCATGCACATAATTTGTTACATTTCAATGCTGATATTTCATAAAGGTGACTTTTACTACATACAACCTCTTGTACGGTATTGTGTTAGTTATTGTATCTTTCACATTTGACAGAGATGAACTGGGGGGGGGGGGGGATATGCAGGCAAAACATAATGGCCATATGAAGAAAATAATGATAATATTTTTCAGAACATAGGTTTGAGGTTCACAGTGCTTTACAATGCTCAAATGAACCGTCGTACAGTAATGCACAAAATAAAACAATTTATGTAAAGAAAACAAATACAAAGATGCATTATTTCAAATAGCTAAACAGACAGAAAGTAAAAATGGGGTCAATACAACAAGGCAATGTAAAATGTAAAGCTAAAACACAGTTTTAAATGATTTTGGACCTTGCTTTTAAAAGTGACGTGAGTTTGGAGATTAAAATCTGCATTGATCTGCATTATAATCTTCCCATTCAATGTGAGAGAATACATGCGCATGTACATGAGTTATGAGCGTGTGTGTAACAGGGTTATACAAACGTGTAATGGTGTCACAGGAGCATGTATGCAGCAGGGTTACATGAACATGCATGTTGCAGCAGGGTTACAGTACTCTGGGAAAAATCCTCCACCAACAGCTCTTTATAAAATGGATAATCTAGCAGAAACAGACAGCAGTTCTGCAAAGTTAAAGACAAAAAGAGACTCTTTCACCCTATTCTCCACCATTTCTCATTCTCTGCAAATTCTCTCCTCTGTGTGTTTTAATCCCACACTGAGGCCTTGTCAGCTCTCTGAAGCACAGAGTTTCTGTTGCTGGCTGCGTTTGTCACTCTCTCAAGGCTCTGCTCTGAGGTGAGACACAGGAAGAGACTCAGTCACACATAAGTCCGCCTCCAGTTGCACTGTTAAAAGGGAACCAGAGTGGCACACAGCCCCTTGCATTCCCTATCCACTCTGTTGTCCCCGAGAACGGATTCCTCTGTTGACTTAGTGGATTATGTATCACAGAAGGTTTTACATTGAAGAAGTATAATTTTTTACATGTCAATTAAATCACAGTTAAATATGAGTTAGGTGTGTAGATCCCAAAATATATAAACTACAATCAAAATGGTGGAGATGAGGTATAAACCAAAAAGAAGCAAATAGCTTGCATTGTATATGAACTACAACCATGAAAATGTATGTCAAATACAAACATGTGTGCACAGAGTCACTGAGATGTGTTCCCATTGGGAAGGGATGAACAAGTTACCAGAGACCTCTGACATAAATTTAATATGTCCCTGGTGCATCTGTTGAAGCTTTAGTTCGTCCATTTTAGTGGGATCTTAAATTTTAACAGTATGCTTGACTGTTCCATACTGGAACTGAGTTCACTTGGTCTGAAAATGAAAAGAGCCGTATACTGGTTGGGTTGGGGGGGGGGGGGGGGAGGGGGGAGGGTTCAGGCAGGTGACTATAGCCTTCCCTGGACTCCAACCAAAACTGACCTTCATCCCTATTCATAGAGTATTTCAGAGTAAGAGAACTGATCTCAGATCATGTTTCCTCTCTTCATATCCAAGCTTTATCCATAATGGCCTAAAGACAAAACTGATCCTAGATCAGAACTATTCTCTGAGATGTTTTATGAACTGTAGAGTTGTGCTTGGAGGTTCTGGGCAAGTGAGTCATGCTTTCTAATCTGGATGATGGCTCCTGTGGTCTAGGCCATACACTGTAGTGAGTGATACTATGACTCAGATACTATGACTCCAGGGGTGAGAAAGTAAAGCCCTGCCATGTGTTTCTTCTGCCCATGAACTCATCCAGCTGATTTCACTGATTAGTTATTGCTCCTGGCTGAAGAGTTGTGCTAATGAGCAAATCCTGATGAACAAAATATTTGGGGACAACTTTCTCTCTGCTCCGACTACCACAATAAGATTGCGTAGTTTATGGGATTATTCCTGTCATTCAAATGACATAGGCCTAGTCAGCAAATCCACAACTTAAAACATACAGTAACAGCATCTCAGAATCTTGAGATCAATGAACACATAAATGAATAATAAATTCTGGTCCTACCTTGTACTGTGACCAGCAGAGCAGAAGCATTCTGAGCTCCAAGTCTGTTCTGTGACTCACAGTAGTACTGTCCTCTGTTCCAGGATCTAAAGTTAGAAAAGTTCAAACTCTGTCCTGATCCTGCCTGCCAGGCTCCAGTGTCATTCTTCTTAAACCAGGTGTAGTTCTGCACTGGTGGGTTGGCATCACTGCTGCAGGTCAGAGTCACTGAACTGCCCTCCACTATTTCACCAGAGGGGCTCACTGATACTGAGGTGTTCTTGGGAGCATCTGAAATCAATAGAGAAATGTGTTAAATTCCATATAATTTCTCAATCTCTGTGATTTGTCTCAAATAGATTCAGAACCATTTATTGCAAAGGAAAGTTTAAAATGAAGCTGAAATATCACACTGCAAATGCTTTCTTTGTTTGGAAATGAGTAGAATATACTGCATCGTTTCATGGGGGTTGGTAAATGGCCTTGAGACACAGGTTAAAAAAGCTTTCAATAATGACAGCAGTATTTAGTTAAGCAATTTTATTTAGCATTATTTAGAAAGGTTAAAAATAGAAAAAGAAACACACAAACCTGTTTGCTTGGTTTATTAAGAGTAACTATTACTTGGTATAAAACATCTACAGTACATATGGTATGTTTGTTTGCCCTGTGCAAACTCAGAATGACTACTCGTTTAACTTATGAGATGTCCGTATCATCTGGCTTACTCATCATGTTAAATTAATCATATCTTTATTAGATTTCTCCTCCACTGGCCAGTGTATCTGCTTTACTCTGTGTCTTACTGCTGTGAAGTTTCCCAAAGGCACTGAGGAGATCCTGACTCTCTGTTCTCTGTGTTTGAAGCTGAGATGCACTGATATACTCACACTGCACATCAAGACGTTTAGGAGGAGATCTGTTTGTCCCAATCCCATTCCCTGCCTAACAGGTGTATTCTCCTGCATCCTGCAGTGTGATGGTTTTAATGGTGTAACTGTCCACTGGTCCTCCTGTCTCTGAGGATACAGCTCTATTATTCTTATACCAGGTGTATCTCTGCACTGGTGGGCTGGCATCACTGCTGCAGGTCAGAGTCACTGAACTGCCCTCCGCTATTTCACCAGAGGGGCTCACTGATAATAAGATGCTCTGAGGAGGATCTGAAAGAGAAAATAACAGGTCTTGCAGTTTTAATTAAAATTCACACTGAGGTGTTCTTGGGAGCATCTAAAATCATTAGAAAAATGTGTTAAATTCCATATAATTTCTCAGTCATTGTGTTGCGTCTCAAAACTCTAGTAGAGACATTTATTTCAAAGTAATGTTTATAATGGAGCTGAAATCTCACAATGTGATGTGGAGGGATGGTGTGGTTAGGGCATCATCTGCAGGCGGAGTGGGAGCGGTCCTGCAGTTTTATATAGAATGAGTAACAAATGAGACTCAGTAAAGTGAAATAAATGAGTTTGTCCTCAAATACTCACAGAGAGTCACTGCTGGGGATGGGAGATTCTCATGACCTCTAACTGCACAGGAGTAGCTGCCTGCATCTCCACTGCTGGCTTTGAACTGAAGGTAGTTATGATTTTGATATTTCTGGGCGGTGTAAAACAGAGATTGTCCATTCTTGTACCAGATGAATGTTTGGCTGCCAGTCAGGTCAGTGCAGGTGATTTTACAGGTTAATGTCACCCTCACTCCCTCACTCACTGTGCTAGATTTCATTTCAACCTTTACACCTGAGTGAGAAGAAGAAATACAATAACACAATATACTGAGTTATTCAACAGAATTCCACATTGTACTGCACCGACAATAAATGTATGAATGCATATTACTGTAAATGGTCCAGTATTTCATTTCAATTAAAGATTGAAGTCAACTGAGACCCCAAAACCTCAATCTGTCTGATAATGGAATGCTTGTTCTCTTGGTTCTTGTGCATAAATGAATGTAAAATACACAAGTGTGACCTCAAAAACTCACATCTCACACTGAGAGTCATGGCGGGGGGAAACAAGATGCTGATTGCCTCTTACAGCACAGGAGTATCTGTCCGTATCTTCACTTCTGGCAGTGAACTTTATATAGGACTGGTAGAACCTGGAGTCTTCAGTCAGAAGCTGCACATTCTTGTACCAAATGAAGCTGTTGCTCTCAGTCAGGTGAGTGCAGGTTGCTCTACAGGTCAGTTCCACTCTCTCTCCCCCTGACACTGTTCAGAATTTATATCCACCTTCAAACCTGAGTGGGTTAAAAAAGAAAACATAATGTAACTCAACACACTTCTATTCTACATTAGAAAATCCAGCAAGGTGATAAAAATTTTTAATGGACATAATGTGCACTAATAATATCAATAACACAAGGAAACATGAGCAGAAAGTTGATGGTCACTAGGAGGATTAGGGCCATGCATTGCTTGTGCCAAAATGCTTTTTTTGTTATTTTTGCACAGTGGTGGTAAGTAACTAAGTACATGTACTTTGTTACTGTACTTATGTAGGATATTGGAAACATTGTACTTTTGCTGAGTATGAACAATATTGGCAACTTTCACTGTCTGCTACACTACATCGATAAAGAAATTATGTACTTTTTACTCAAATGCATTTCTATTGACAACTGCCGTTACTTGTTACATTTCTTGCGGTTGGTCATCAGCCGAATTTTCTCTGGATTGGCTGGCATAACGAGGTGAAAACATGCAGTCATTTCCCCCCTCTTTTAAAAATTATCTGGTGGCTGATAAAGGGTGATACCGCCATCTACAGGGCATTGTAATATCTCATAAAAAAACACATTTTCAGTGTGCAAGAATGCCAAGTTACTCACACATACAAAGCACTGTCTATAAGTCATCTATATTATCTATATATACCTATAAATCTAGGTCTGCGATTAAAAGTATTGATATCAAAATGACGCCAGGTTACTGTACTACAAACTATATAGGCTATCTTTCCTCACTGAAATTAAAGAAGCTGTATTCCAAAGCAATGCTACCCAATGTTTTCTTAACAAAGAAGGCACATGACAATTCAGACATGCCTGCCCCTTTTTTAAACTGGCAATGTAGCACCTTACGCCTTTGCACTATACAGAGATGTAAGATGTTGTGCTTGGACAGCATGGTTGGACAGACCAATCCTCTTCCTGGGCTTTGTAAAATCTGTCTTACATTACATTGTTATGAAATATTCGGTTGTCATTCCATTTTAAATTACTAACGCTGGTTTTGCGATAGGGGATGAATACCGCATGGGGGCCCCCTGGTGGCCACAGGTGCCCTAAGCAGCTGCTTAGTTCGGTTATGCCTCAGGCCGGCCCTGCATGCATTATTTCCC
>NW_026985655.1:0-14302 GCF_018555375.3 Anguilla rostrata | reverse complement strand
CCTAGCGTGCACAAAAGTGGCAAGAGCATTATTTACACATTACATGTAAAAAGAATTTCACTGGACTTAAGGGTTTTGTTACATAACTAACACCCAATGAACCCTGTGTCACGGACGGTGCTGGACCCAGGCGCAGAGGGAAAAACCCAAACCAAAAAGGGAAAATTAACAAAGACTTTACCTAACAGGCAAACAAACAGGGAACAAACAAGGCCACAATTGGCAAAACCACAAACTCAAAAAATTCTAAACAAAGCAGAAAACAAGAGGGACTCACAAATACAGGCAGGCAGAACACGGTCAGGGCAGAACGCAGGCAGGCAGAGCACAAGGGTAATTCAAACAGCAGGTAGGTCAAACACATACAAGTAAGGAACGAAACACAAACAGGTAAAAAAAAAACACAGGCAGGTACAAAGGGTCTGAAACATCGAAACAAACACAAAACAGGTAAAAACGCAGCAGGTACAATGGTCTGAACAAACGCAAGTCGGGAACAAACACAAACAGGTAAAAAACGCAGGCAGTACAAAGGGTCTGAACAAACGCAACTCGGAACAACACAAGTCAAAACAAACGCAACTCGGGAACAAACACAAGTCAGAACAAACGCAACCTGGAACAAACACAAGTCAGAACAAACGCAACTCGGGAACAAACACAAGTCAACAAACGCAAGGAACCAGCACCCGAGTCAAGGAACAGAGAACTTAAATAGACAAGGGGTAACAAGACACAGGTGAACTCAAAAAACAATCAACCAAAAAAGGAGGGGATAACAAGACACAGGTGAACTCAAAAACATCAAAACCAGAAGGAGGGATAACAAGACACAGGTGGGAACAATGATGAATAACGAACAAACAATAATACAATTAACAGGGGAACAGGACACAAAACAGAAGTGCCGCCATCTGGCGGCCCAACAGGGAAACGCAGACAGGAACACCGAACATGACAGTACCACCCCCCCCCCCCAAGGGACGGCTCCTGACGTCCCAGGAGGCCGACCCAGGAGGAGTCAACAGAGGGTGGGGGCTGGAGACAGGACTCAGGACTGGACAAGACAAGAACAGGGACTGGACACAGACTGGACAGGACAGGGACTCAGGGCTGGACTAGACAGGACAGGGACTCAGGGCTGGACTAGACAGGAACAAGACTTGGGGCTGGACTGGGCAGGACAGAGACTAGACAGGAACAAGACTCGGGCTGGACTGGGCAGAACAGGAACAAGACAACAACAAGACTCGGGCTGGACTGGGCAGGACAGGAACAAGACAACAACAAGACTCGGGCTGGAGTGGACAGGAACGGAACTCGGGCTGGAGAGAACTCGGGCTGGAGAGACAGGACAGGAACTAGACTGGGGCAAGGTAGACACACCGACTAGACATGACTAGACAGAACACCGGACTGGAACAAGACGAGACAAGACAGAACACTGGACTGGGTAAAGACTCACACGGAGCGGAACAAAACACTACAAGGAACTAGACGGGCAAGGACATTACACAGAGGTGGACCAGGACTGACAAAACGGACTGACAGACACAGGAACAACACCAGGAGATCTACACAGACAGACAAAGGGACAAGCAGGCAGGGAGACACATGGCAAGACCAACAGACACACTAAGGGACAGACAGAGAGGAAGGAGAGGGGTGAACTATGACACACAGACTGACAAATGGGCAGACATGACAAAAACATATAGACTGACACACCGACAGACAGGCAGACAGGCGGGAGAACACATTGCCGTCGAGCTGACGGCCTGGGGTAGCAGACAGACAGGCTAACATACTGGCTGACAAACAGGTGGGCAGACAGGCAGACAAACAGGCGGGCAGACAAATACACGGGGCCAGGAACACACAGACACATGGTTGGGAACACTGGGTGGCGTGGGAACATTAGGTGAGTGCGGACTCTGGGAAGGACGGACACTGGGGGAGGGCGAACACTAGGGAAGAACGGACACTGGGGGCGTGAGAACACTAGAGGAAGTACGAACGCCAGGGGAGCACGAACGCCAGGGAAGCACGAACGCCAGGGGAAAGCTGTGGACACTAGGGGAGCGAGAACACTAGGGGAAGAACGGACACAGGGGCGCGAGAACACTAGGGGAGCACGAACGCCAGGGGAGCGCGAACGCCAGGGGAGCGCGAACGCTAGGGGGCAAGGCAGGTGGCTTAGCCTGCGTGGGTGGCCAGAGCATCCGCGGCGGACCCTGCGGGACAACAGATGGACCGTTGTCCTCTCCAGGGCTCTGGACGGCTCTGGAGGCCTCTCTGGGGCTCTGGACGGCTCCGGAGGCCTCTCCGGGCTCTGACGGCTCCGAGGCCCCCCCGGGACTCGAGGCAGCTGCGGAGGTCCCCCTGGGGCTTGAGGCGGCTCCGGAGGCCCCCCGGGGCTCGAGGCGCAAGTAAAGCCCGAAATTTGGGTGTAGCAGGCGGCCTCCGCGGAACAAGGGTCAGAGCAGGCGGGCCCTCCGGGCTCGGGGCGGCACTGGAGGCCTCTCCGGGGCTCGAGGCGGCTCTGGAGGCCTCTCCAGGGCTCGAGGCGGCTCTGGAGGCCTCTCCGGGGCTCGAGCCTGCTCTGGAGGCCTCTCCGGGGCTCGAGGCTGCTCTGGCACTCGGGGCAGAGCAGGCTGTGAAGGCCCCTCCGGCACTCGGGGCAGAGCAGGCCGTGAAGGCCCCTCCGGCACTCGGGGCAGAGCAGGCCGTGAAGGCCCCTCCGGCACTCGGGGCAGAGCAGGCCGTGAAGGCCCCTCCGGCACTCGGGGCAGGGCAGGCCGTGAAGGCCCCTCCGGCACTCGGGGCAGAGCAGGCCGTGAAGGCCCCTCCGGCACTCGGGGCAGAGCAGGCCGTGAAGGCCCCTCCGGCACTCGGGGCAGAGCAGGCCGTGAAGGCCCCTCCGGCACTTGGGGCAGAGCAGGCCGTGAAGGCCCCTCCGGCACTTGGGGCAGAGCAGGCCATGAAGGCCCCTCCGGGACTTGGGGCAGAGCAGGCCGTGAAGGCCCCTCCGGGACTTGGGGCAGAGCAGGCCGTGAAGGCCCCTCCGGGACTTGGGGTGGAGCAGGCCGAGGGCCCTGCCGTCTGGGCTGGGCAGGGGACAGGAACACAGACCACAGCTGTAGGGAACCCAGCTGGGCAGCCGGACAGGACCGGCGGGACCCCCGCGGGCCGGACCCCGGAAAAATGGCAAGCCGAGACCCCTCAAAAGGGTCAGGATCCGCCGGCTGATCAGCTGGAGGTCCGGCCGACCAGGAGGCAGCCCGACCACGGCGCCTCCGCGACCACCCGCCCCGGGCACTGGGAGGCTCAAGCTCCCACCACCCCGATGGCATGTTAAACAATAAAAAATAATAATAATAAATAAATAAAAAATAAAAAATAAAAAAACTCTGCTGGGTCCCACACTGGCTGGATCCTTCTGTCACGGTATGGGTGCTGGGACCCAGGCGCAGAGTGGGAAAAAACCACGAAACTCAAAAAGGGGAAAATTAACAAAGACTTTACTAACAGGCAAACAAACAGGGAACAAACAAGGCCACAATGGGCAAAACCACAAACTCAAAAAATATCTAAACAAAGCAGAAAACAAGAGGGACTCACAAATACAGGCAGGGCAGAACACGGTCAGGGCAGAACGCAGGCAGGCAGAGCACAAGGGTAATTCAAACAAGCAGGTAGGTCAAACACATACAAGTAAGGAACGAAACACAAACAGGTAAAAAAAAACACAGGCAGGTACAAAGGGTCTGAAACATCGGAAACAAACACAAACAGGTAAAAAACGCAGGCAGGTACAATGGGTCTGAACAAACGCAAGTCGGGAACAAACACAAACAGGTAAAAAACGCAGGCAGGTACAAAGGGTCTGAACAAACGCAACTGGGGAACAAACACAAGTCAGAACAAACGCAACTCGGGAACAAACACAAGTCAGAACAAACGCAACTCGGGAACAAACACAAGTCAGAACAAACGCAAGGAACCAGCACCCGAGTCAAGGGAACAGAGAACTTAAATAGACAAGGGGTAACAAGACACAGGTGAACTCAAAAAACAATCAAACCAAAAAAGGAGGGGATAACAAGACACAGGTGAACTCAAAAAACAATCAAACCAGAAGGAGGGGATAACAAGACACAGGTGGGAACAATGATGGAATAACGAGACAAACAATAATACAATTAACAGGGGGGAACAGGACACAAAACAGAAGTGCCGCCATCTGGCGGCCCAACAGGGAAAACGCAGACAGGAACACCGGAACATGACATCCTGCCCATTGAAAACCTGGCGTTTAGCCAAGGGGAAGAGCAAGCCAATTTCGGCACAGGCTTTTATTTGTTTTTTCTTTTTTTGTTTTCTGCAATAATCGTTTGAAAGTATTTCTGGGCCATTCGTGAATGTAAAACAGTAATACAATGACACATCAGCAAAGAATTCACCGATTGTTGTGCAGATAACTAAAAGCAGTGAAATGTTGCAATGTATTTTCCAAGACATCCCAAAACCTTTCCAAATTGCACATTTTAGATAACATTTTGAACGGGTTATCTACACTACAAAAGAAGTTTTCTTCTCTCAAAATCACATATTTTGAATAAATAACTGAGGTGAACATGTTTTTGGGAGTTAATTTCTTACAGCAGTTAACATTATGCTGAATGTAGAAATACAAATGTTACAGTAGCTGGCAGGGATTAGCAGAAGTTATAACAGAAAACTAATATTAGTTTGAGTTGAACTTGCTTTGCTGCTGCTGCCGTTACTCACTTTGCTAGAGACTTCATCCATTAGAAGCTTTGCAAAAGAAAGAGACGGTCTGTATCTGCCGCTGCTGCAGCGGCTGATTGCAATGTCAGCTGCAAGTGTGTTGTTTACATTCCGAACATTCCACTAGTGTTAATGAATGGGAAATTTTCTTGGTAAACATAAGTAAAATATAAATAAAAATGGTAAATATCTCAAAAATATTTGCACTACTGACAAGAAAAGCACAAGCAACTAGGTGAAGCTACGAGATAAAAAAGGTAGGTCTTGCTGAAAAACTGTAGGAGGAGTAGCGTACAGGATGTTGACTTGATGTGGAATAAGAAGAAATAATAAGGAGAACACTAAATTCACTTCAGTAAACTTACATGCCCACCAGTATGGCTCTCACATGGTCTAGAGCACACTCTCCAAACCAATCGGAACTTTCTAAATATGGAAATAATGCCTCTAATTGAGATTTGCTTTTTCGAGCTCTTCAATTACTGTTATCACAGTGCAAAAACCTTTTCTTCGATCCACCATAATTATGAATTCATTTCATAGTACAATGCTAAGCTGTTTTGAGAGCGAGCTCGCTTCAGTCTGCATGCACTCTCTGCTTGTCAGCACAATCTGCATTACGCACAGGGAGTGGAGGCAGATACGCACTTAGGTTACTAGCAAATGGCTGGACCCACAGACAGCAATGAGGGCTCATTTGACAGGTGACAGTCTTGTTTAATTCATTCTGTAACTTGATTGACTTAAAAGTAAACCTATCGCTGTTCAGATAACCAAATGACTACCGAACAAAATACTATACGTAAAGACAGCATCGGGTGGTCAGATATGCCGGCCAAGTTTCAGGTGGATGCTTGACAGATTGAGTTGAAAATGGCACCTGAACTGGCTAACAGTCTTACTTGAAATGAGCAGGGGCATTTGGGATTACAGAAATCTTACATTGACAAAAGACCATAAGATGCAAGTATGGATATACCAAAAGTGACTGCAGATTAAGTCATTACATATGGAATTTAAAACTTTTTTGAATGATTGTTTTGGTGATCTGAGGTGCTGTTCTGACAGCTTAAATGGAATACATTTTTCATGCAAAAATAAGAAGGCAAAGTAATTTGGAATTAAAAACAGTTTATGATGTGGAGGCAATAGTGATTGGGGGATGGGAGGCTCTTTATTTTATGACATTATTGCCATTAGCCTGATAAGGGAACAGTGGTGTTGTTGGCCAAAAAGGAGCTGTTGCAGCCGTTGAGCTGAATTTGTGACGTGTTTTAGCCCTTTTATAAATTGCTCTTTACTTTCCCCATTCTGTGGCGCTGCTGCCATCCACTAGGGGCAGGGGGAATTACCTCAGTGTCATGTCACTTTTTAGGTGTAGGTGGGGTTTATTATGTCATCGCCAGATGTGCAGTGACATAGAGCTGTGGTAAGAAGATGAATTTAACTGGAAGCTTCTCTTGTTTTGTTCACAGGTCCAGGTAGAAAGAGCGGGTCACCTGTACCCAGCTGTGTGTCTCTGAGAGTGATCTTCAATGCCATTCAATTCAGAGGAAGTTCACAGGTGACAAAGTAATTAAATGCTTAAATTGACCTACTATTTAACCCCTTAACCCAAGCATTTAAAAGGCAATTTCCACCTGGTTTGCATGCTCTTAAAGGTCCAGGAAACTAATTTTTGTTATATTCCCAGAAGTGACACAGATTTTCTTCTTAATGCTTCTTCACGTTTTTAACCGAATTAGAACCATTGAATTGTATAGACACGTTAGATTATTGCGACCTGTTTAGCAGACATGGCAGGTTGGGTGTGTATCCTGCGCTCATTAACATTCATACTGTAAGACAGTCATATGTAAACCTTTCTCATCGCTAGCTGGTAGAGCGGTTAGAGCAGATTGTCCCATGCATACCAACAAAATGAAAGAAAGCAACTAACTAGGCGTTCCCATCTATATTAAACCTGAAGATTATTCAACTTGTAATAGCTTGTAACACTGAGCTACTGTCACTAACATTACACTCTATAGCAGTCTCAAATTCTGGACATTACACCAAATAAAGAAAGGCTTTGATTCCACATGTCTTAGCTTGAAAAGTTTAATTGTCGCTAGCTAATGGTAGCATCTTACCGATCCAGCCGTTCTGCAAAAGTTTTTTGTTCTAGAAAATGGGCAATGCAAATACTAACTGCACTGGTTATTGTAATACTGGAGTGCCTGTGGGCTCCAGAATTAAAACCCATTTCTTGTAGGTCTCTTCATTTTTGGCAAAAAAAAGAATGTATTGCTTTCTCCACATCCAGAGAAGGGGCATGCTTAGGATTTTCAATTTAGCTTGCCTAGCGTGCACAAAAGTGCAAGAGCATTATTTACACATTACATGTAGAAAGAATTCACTGGACTTAAGGTTTGTTACATAACTAACACCCAATGAACCCTGCCATTGAAAACCTGGCGTTTAGCCAAGGGGGAGAGCAAGCCAATTTCGGCACAGGCTTTTATTTGTTTTTTCTTTTTTTGTTTTCTGCAATAATCGTTTGAAAGTATTTTCTGGGCCATTCGTGAATGTAAACAGTAATAACAATGACACATCAGCAAAAGATTCACAGATTGTTGTGCAGATAACTAAAAGAGTGAAATGTTGCAATGGATTTTCCAAGACATCCCAAAACCTTCCAATTGCACATTTTAGATAACGTTTTGAACAGGTTATCTACACTAAAAAAAGTTTCTTCTCTCAAAATCACATATTTTGAATAAATAACTGAGGTGAACATGTTTTTGGGATTAATTTCTTACAGCAGTTAACATTATGCTGAATGTTGAAATACAATGTTACAGTAGCTGGCAGGAATTAGCAGAATTAACAGAAAACTAATATTAGTTTGAGTTGAACTTGCTTTGCTGCTGCTGCCGTTACTCACTTTGCTAGAGATTTCATCCATTAGATGCTTTGCAAAAGAAAGAGACGGTCTGTATCTGTCGCTGCTGCAGCGGCTGATTGCAATGTCAGCTGCAAGTGTGTTGTTTACATTCCGAACATTCCACTAGTGTTAATAATGGGAAATTTCTTGGTACACATAAATAAAATATAAATAAAAATGGTAAATATCTCAAAAATATTTGCACTACTGGCAAGAAAAGCACAAGCAACTAGGTGAAGCTACGAGATAAAAAAGGTAGGTGTTGCTGAAAAACTGTAGGAGTAGCGTACAGGATGTTGACTTGATGTGGAATAAGAAGAAATAATAAGGAGAACACTAAATTCACTTCAGTAAACTTACATGCCCACCAGTATGGCTCTCACATGGTCTAGAGCACACTCTCCAAACCAATCGGAACTTTCTAAATATGGAAATAATGCCTCTAATTGAGATTTGCTTCTTCAAGCTCTTCAATTACTGTTCTCACAGTGAAAAAACCTTTTCTTCGATCCACCATAATTATGAATTCATTTCATAGTACAATGCTAAGCTGTTTTGAGAGCGAGCTCGCTTCAGTCTGCATGCACTGTCTGCTTGTCAACACAATCTGCATTACGCACAGGGAGTGGAGGCAGATACGCACTTAGGTTACTAGCAAATGGCTGGACCCACAGACAGCAATGAGGGCTCATTTGACAGGTGACAGTCTTGTTTAATTCATTCTGTAACTTGATTGACTTAAAAGTAAACCTATCGCTGTTCAGATAACAAATGCCTACTGAACAAAACAGTATAGTAAAGACAGCATCGGGTGGTCAGATATGCCGGCCAGTCAGTGGAGCTACAGATTGATTGAAATGACTGACGGCTACATTTAGCTGTTGAGCATTGGATAAAACTTACTTGACAAAAGAGCATAAAGATCAAGTATGAATACAAAGTGACTGCAATGTAGTACTTAAGGAATTAAGTTTTCGTATTTTGTCTGAGTGCTGTTGACAGCTTAAATGGAATACATTTTTTCATGCAAAAATAAGAAAGGCAAAGTAATTATGGAAAGTATAAAAAACATGTTTTATGATGTGGGTTAGTGTGCAATGAGTGATTGGGGGATGGGGAGGCTCCTTTCATTTTACTGACATTTATTGCCATTAGCGCTGATAAGGGAACGAGTGGTGTTGTTGGCCAAAAAGGAGGCTGTTGCAGCCGTTGAGCTTGAATTTGTGACGTGTTTGTAGCCCCTTTTTTAATAAATTGCAAATCTTTACTTCATCCCCATTCTGTGGGCGCTGCTGCCCATACCACTAGGGGGCAGGGGGGAAATATACCTCTCAGTGTCAATGTCACCTTTCAGGTGTAGTTGGGTGTATTATGTCACATTCAGGTGTATGTGGGGTTTATTATGTCATCGCCAGATGTGCAGTGACATAGAGCTGTGGTAAGAAGATGAATTTAACTGGAATCTCTGTCTCTGTGTTTTGTTCACAGGGTCCAGGTAGAAAGAGCTGGGTCACCTGTACCCAGCTGTGTGTCTCTGAAGAGTGATCATTCAATGCCACTTCCACTCACTTTCAGAGGAGAGTTCACAGGTGATCAAAGGTAATTAAATAGGCTTAAATTGACGCTACTATTTAACCCCTTAACCCCAAGCATTTAAAAAGGCAATTTCCACCTGGTTTGCACTGCTCTTAAAGGTCCAGGAAACTAGATTTTTGTTATATTCCCCAGAAGTGACGACAGATTTTCTTCTTAATGCTTCTTTCATGTTTTTAACCGAATTAGAACCATTGAATTGTAATAGACACGGTTAGATTATTGCGACCTGTTTAGCAGACATGGGCAGGTTGGGTGTGTATCCTGCGCTCATTAACATTCATACTTGTTAGACAGGTCATATGTAAACCATTTCTCATTGCTAGCTCGGTTAGAGCAGGTTTGAGCAGATTGTCCCATGCATTACCCAACAAAATGAAAGAAAGCAACATAAACTAGGCGTTCCCATCGTATGATTAAACCTGAAGATTATTCAACTTGTATTAGCATTGTAACACTGAGCTACTGTACACTAACATTACACTCTATAGCAGTCTCAAATTCTGGACATTACACCAAAATAAAGAAAGGCTTTAATTCCACATGTCTTAGCTTGAAAACGTTTTAATTGTCGCTAGCTAATGGTAGGCATCCTTACCGATCCAGCACGTTCTGCAAAAAGTTCTTTTGTTCAGAGAAAATGGGCAATGCAAATACTAACTGCACTGGTTATTGTAATACTGGAGTGTCTGTGGGCTCCAGAATTAAAACCCATTTCTTGTAGGTCGCTTCATTTTTGGCAAAACAAAAGAATGTATTGCTTTCTCCACATCCAGAGGAGGGGCAGCGCTTAGGAATTTTCAATTTAGCTTGCCTAGTGTGCACAAAAGTGGCAAGAGCATTATTTACACATTACATGTAGAAAGAATTTCACTGGACTTAAGGGTTTTGTTACATAACTAACACCCAATGAACCCTGCCCATTGAAAACCTGGCGTTTAGCCAAGGGGGAGAGCAAGCCAATTTCGGCACAGGCTTTTATTTGTTTTTTCTTTTTTTGTTTTCTGCAATAATCGTTTGAAAGTATTTCTGGGCCATTCGTGAATGTAAAACAGTAATAAAATGACACATCAGCAAAGAATTCACAGATTGTTGTGCAGATAACTAAAAGCAGTGAAATGTTGCAATGGATTTTCCAAGACATCCCAAAACCTTTCCAAATTGCACATTTTAGATAACGTTTTGAACAGGTTATCTACACTACAAAATAAGTTTTGTTCTCTCAAAATCACATATTTTGAATTAATAACAGAGGTGAACATGTTTCTGGGAGTTAATTTCTTACAGCAGTTAACATTATGCTGAATGTTGAAATACAAATGTTACAGTAGCTGGCAGGATTAGCAGAATTATACAGAAAACTAATATTAGTTTGAGTTGAACTTGCTTTGCTGCTGCTGCCGTTACTCACTTTGCTAGAGATTTCATCCATTAGATGCTTTGCAAAAGAAAGAGACGGTCTGTATCTGTCGCTGCTGCAGCGGCTGATTGCAATGTCAGCTGCAAGTGTGTTGTTTACATTCCGAACATTCCACTAGTGTTAATGAATGGGAAATTTTCTTGGTACACATAAATAAAATATAAATAAAAATGGTAAATATCTCAAAAATATTTGCACTACTGGCAAGAAAAGCACAAGCAACTAGGTGAAGCTACGAGATAAAAAAGGTAGGTGTTGCTGAAAAACTGTAGGAGGAGTAGCGTACAGGATGTTGACTTGATGTGGAATAAGAAGAAATAATAAGGAGAACACTAAATTCACTTCAGTAAACTTACATGCCCACCAGTATGGCTCTCACATGGTCTAGAGCACACTCTCCAAACCAATCGGAACTTTCTAAATATGGAAATAATGCCTCTAATTGAGATTTGCTTTTTCGAGCTCTTCAATTACTGTTATCACAGTGCAGAAACCTTTTCTTCGATCCACCATAGTTATGAATTCATTTCATAGTACAATGCTAAGCTGTTTTGAGAGCGAGCTCGCTTCAGTCTGCATGCACTCTCTGCTTGTCAGCACAATCTGCATTACGCACAGGGAGTGGAGGCAGATACGCACTTAGGTTACTAGCAAATGGCTGGACCCACAGACAGCAATGAGGGCTCATTTGACAGGTGACAGTCTTGTTTAATTCATTCTGTAACTTGATTGACTTAAAAGTAAACCTATCGCTGTTCAGATAACCAAATGCCTACCGAACAAAACAGTATATGTAAAGACATCATCGGGTGGTCAGATATGCCGGCCAAGTTCGTATGTGACGTTGAGTTAAATGGACCGAACGAAACGTTTGTTATTGAGCAGGATGATACAGAATCTACTTGACAAGCCATAAAGATCAGTATGATACCAAAGTGATCAGTGAACATTATAGAATTAAAGTTCTGAGTGTTTGGTTCTGGTCGTTCGACAGCTTAAATGGAATGAATTTTTTCATGCAAAAATAAGAAAGGCAAAGTAATTTTGGAAAGTATAAAAAACATGTTTTATGATGTGGGTTAGTGTGCAATGAGTGATTGGGAGATGGGGAGGCTCCTCTCATTTTACTGACATTTATCGCCATTAGCGCTGATAAGGGAACGAGTGGTGTTGTTGGCCAAAAAGGAGGCCGTTGCAGCCGTTGAGCTTGAATTTGTGACGTGTTTGTAGCCCCTTTTTTAATAAATTGCAAATCTTTACTTTATCCCCATTCTGTGGGCGCTGCTGCCCATACCACTAGGGGGCAGGAGGGAAATATACCTTCCAGTGTCACTGTCACCTTTCAGGTGTAGGTGGGTGTATTATGTCACATTCAGGTGTATGTGGGGTTTATTATGTCATCGCCAGATGTGCAGTGACATAGAGCTGAGGTAATAGATGAATTTAACTGGAATCTCTGTCTCTGTCTTTTGTTCACAGGGTCCAGGTAGAAAGAGCAGGGTCACCTGCACCCAGCTGTCTGTCTATGAAGAGTGATCATTCAATGCCACTTCCAGACCATTTCAGAGGAGAGTTCACAGGTGACCAAAGGTAATTAAATAGGCTTAAATTGACGCTACTATTTAACCCCTTAACCCCAAGCATTTAAAAAGGCAATTTCCACCTGGTTTGCAGTGCTCTTAAAGGTCCAGGAAACTAGATTGTTGTTATATTCCCCAGAAGTGACGACAGATTTTCTTCTTAATGCTTCTTTCACGTTTTTAACCGAATTAGAACCATTGAATTGTAATAGACACGGTTAGATTATTGCGACCTGTTTAGCAGACATGGGCAGGTTGGGTGTGTATCCTGCGCTCATTAACATTCATACTTGTAAGACAGGTCATATGTAAACCATTTCTCATCGCTAGCTCGGTTAGAGCTGGTTAGAGCAGATTGTCCCATGCATTACCCAACAAAATGAAAGAAAGCAACATAAACTAGGCTTCCCATCGTATGATTAAACCTGAAGATTATTCAACTTGTAACAGCATTGTAACACTGAGTACTGTACACTAACATTACACTCTATAGCAGTCTCAAATTCTGGACATTACACCCAAATAAAGAAAGGCTTTGATTCCACATGTCTTAGCTTGAAAACGTTTTAATTGTCGCTAGCTAATGGTAGGCATCCTTACCGATCCAGCACGTTCTGCAAAAAGTTCTTTTGTTCTGAGAAAATGGGCAATGCAAATACTAACTGCACTGGTTATTGTAATACTGGAGTGCCTGTGGGCTCCAGAATTAAAACCCATTTCTTGTAGGTCTCTTCATTTTTGGCAAAAGAAAAGAATGTATTGCTTTCTCCACATCCAGAGAAGGGGCAATGCTTAGGCATTTTCAATTTAGCTTGCCTAGCGTGCACAAAAGTGGCAAGAGCATTATTTACACATTACATGTAGAAAGAATTTCACTGGACGTAAGGGTTTTGTTACATAACTAACACCCAATGAACCCTGCCCATTGAAAACCTGGCGTTTAGCCAAGGGGGAGAGCAAGCCAATTTCGGCACAGGCTTTTATTTGTTTTTTCTTTTTTTTGTTTTCTGCAATAATCGTTTGAAAGTATTTCTGGGCCATTCGTGAATGTAAAACAGTAATACAATGACACATCAGCAAAGATTTCACAGATTGTTGTGCAGATAACTAAAAGCAGTGAAATGTTGCAATGGATTTTCCAAGACATCCCAAAACCTTTCCAAATTGCACATTTTAGATAACGTTTTGAACAGGTTATCTACACTACAAAAGAAGTTTTCTTCTCTCAAAATCACATATTTTGAATGAATGACTGAGGTGAACATGTTTTTGGGAGTTAATTTCTTACAGCAGTTAACATTATGCTGAATGTTGAAATACAAATGTTACAGTAGCTGGCAGGAATTAGCAGAAATTATATCAGAAAACTAATATTAGTTTGAGTTGAACTTGCTTTGCTGCTGCTGCCGTTACTCACTTTGCTAGAGATTTCATCCATTAGATGCTTTGCAAAAGAAAGAGACGGTCTGTATCTGTCGCTGCTGCAGCGGCTGATTGCAATGTCAGCTGCAAGTGTGTTGTTTACATTCCGAACATTCCACTAGTGTTAATGAATGGGAAATTTTCTTGGTACACATAAATAAAATATAAATAAAAATGGTAAATATCTCAAAAATATTTGCACTACTGGCAAGAAAAGCACAAGCAACTAGGTGAAGCTACGAGATAAAAAAGGTAGGTGTTGCTGAAAAACTGTAGGAGTAGCGTACAGGATGTTGACTTGATGTGGAATAAGAAGAAATAATAAGGAGAACACTAAATTCACTTCAGTAAACTTACATGCCCACCAGTATGGCTCTCACATGGTCTAGAGCACACTCTCCAAACCAATCGGAACTTTCTAAATATGGAAATAATGCCTCTAATTGAGATTTGCTTCTTCAAGCTCTTCAATTACTGTTCTCACAGTGAAAAAACCTTTTCTTCGATCCACCATAATTATGAATTCATTTCATAGTACAATGCTAAGCTGTTTTGAGAGCGAGCTCGCTT
>NW_026985654.1:0-33891 GCF_018555375.3 Anguilla rostrata | reverse complement strand
TACCAGCTGTGCTACACTTCAGTTCATCTGGCACGATCAACTGGAAATACACTGCATCACCATCTAGTGGCTGTATCAGAACAGCACAACTGATTACTGCGACTAACTTTTATTGCTGGTAGACACTAGATTTTTAAAAATGTGGTGTCTTTTGAAACGTCCACACATTGCACCTATGTTCTCCATGTCTTTACGCTATAATCCATCCATTCATTTTATTTTCGCACGGTTTTGCGAATATAATAGGTTAATATTGTTTAATTATTAAACATGAATTATTTCTGTAACAATGATAATGATAATAAAAATAAAAGCCTGATGTATTAGGACATTTTTTTCTTTTAAAACCCCTTATCAACATGTTTGGTAGCCCTTGTGGAGTAATATAAACTGCACGAAAAATTAAATAAGTGGGGGCATTTGAAGATTATTAGAATACTCCTGTAAATTATGTTATTCTTTAGATGATAGGAGCTATAGCCAGAATATTGATCTCTGAATCAGACTTGTCATGGTCCTGTGTTCCTGTCTGCGTTTTCCCTGTTGGGCCGCCAGATGGCGGCACTTCTGTTTTGTGTCCTGCTCCCCCTGTGTTAATTGTATGATTGTTTTCAATTGTCTTATTATTGGTTCTTGATTGTCTCGTTTTCCCTTCCCTCTCTGTGGCCTGATTGTTCATGGTGCCCTCCTGTGTCTCGTCAGTGTCTGTTCTATTTAAGTTTCCCTCTTCCTTGACTCAGGTGCTGGATCCTTGTGGTTATGTCAGATTGTTTGTTCGTAAGCCTCTGCTCCATGTGTTCCTGCCGGTGTCCTGGTTTTCTAGTGTTTTTGGAGTTTCTGCATTTTCTTTGTTCCTGCGTTTGTAGTATCCCTTCGTTGTTGAAGGTCGCCCTGCGAGGCTTTGTGTTCCCTTGGTTAAGTAAAGTCTTTTTGTTCTTTCATTTGGGTCCCAACCCCCCACGCATCCTGACAAGACTATTCCACACAGCATGACTGCTTACAAAGGTATCATATCCAGGCTATGGGACTGGAACCACAGAAAAGTGACTAAACTAAACGATGTAACATTGCATCTAAACAGCAGCTCACAGTTCAGAGACACTCTCCCACCAAGATGTACACACATACCCTGCCGGTGAGTTAATGTCCGGCTTTACCAGCAGAATAAAATACCATTTTATTCACAATCCTTTCAGAAACACCACAATCCTGAAAATTAAACATCCTGCTGGACTGAACTCTGACAGTTCTACAGATGTAATTCTGACTCAAATGTCCCCTTTTCTTATACTGTAAGTTCTCTGAATTGGGGCAAAGGGCTCATCTACCTTTTCTATGATCTTTTCTCTGGGCTTAACCCTCCCATCCCATACTAGACGTACAGCTGCCATCTTTCAGAGTGGACAGTGAGTTAGTTTTCAGTGCTGTAGGATGTTTGGCCACCACCAAAAGTAAAGACAACACACATTTTTCATGTGTGGACAGTGAATTTGCTCATTTCCTTTTAGTTTTCTGTGACAAACTTCCCACAGCACTGCAAGCTAACACAGCTAAAGGCAGATTCACTGTAAAAGGAAGTAATGCACATGCTCATATACATGTATTGTGGTGAGGGCCTCTGGAGCCCCGCCCCTCCCTGCCATCAGCCGACACTCAGCTCCACTTCACCTGTGTCTCACCGGCCCAGCCTGCCGCCCCATGGACAGCGCCAGAGGGACAGGGCTGTGTTTCAGCACCTCCACTCTGCACTCAGACCTGGACAGTGTCGGAGGGACAGGGCTGAGTTTCAGCACCTCCACTCGGCACTCAGACCTGGACAGCACTGGAGGGACAGGGCTGAGTTTCAGCACCTCCACTCCGCACTCAGACCTGGACAGTGTCGGAGGGACAGGGCTGAGTTTCAGCACCTCCACTCGGCACTCAGACCTGGACAGCACTGGAGGGACAGGGCTGAGTTTCAGCACCTCCACTCCGCACTCAGACCTGGACAGCGTCGGAGGGACAGGGCTGAGTTTCAGCACCTCCACTCCGCACTCAGACATGGACCTGAGATACAGTCAGGCCACCAGCAGCATACCAGTGCTTTTTCCACACCACTTTTCCCTTTGCCTGAGTAGCTGCTGGCCCTATATAGGCATCATGGTCTCACTCCAGGGGTGTGCTGGCTTTCCCCTCACTGAGTGACTAACAGAATCTCTGATTCTCGTTTTTTTTTTTTTTTTTGTGGCAGACTCGGACATGCTCCTCCTCTTGGCCTGAATTTTGGACCCACCTGCACTTTCCTAGCACTTTTGCTTTCCCCAACATTTGAGTAGCCTGTGTTTGTGTTTCACTTTTCCCGTCTTCATTCATTGTGATACCGCTGTCAAAATAAAAGCCCTTTATGGGTATATTGCCAGCACTGTCTGCCTCTTCTGTGCCTCATTCCCACAGTATGGCTGTGATAAAAGTTTATTAAAGGAGATGAAAGATATGGAATTGAAGGTATCTGTAAGTGGGTGGAAAATCACAACATGTACCTGTACAACACGCCATATAAATGCTCTGCCCGTTTGCAAATGTTGCACACAATGCAAACTATGCAGACTACACAAAAGTATAAAACAGTCCTTAGAAGGACCATCACTGTAAACCCTTGCAGGAAGACATGCAACACATACAGGAATGATAGATTCAATCATTAGGGCACACCAGTAGTACAAAGTCCCTTATTTACTGTCAGGATAATTACCATGCAGTGCCCACAAACCCTGTAGGGGGATGGATTTGCATGGTCTGGCAGGAATGGCGGTAGGTACTAGAGTTTTGGTCAGATCAGATTCTATTTTGTCAAATGTAAATTAGTGTGGATTGCAGGAGATGTTCTCTGGATAGCATTTAAGGGAAGCTCAAACAATGTAATTCATTATATTATGGTTATTGGCAACTCTCATATTGTGTCATAAAGTGCTCTTTCTCTTACAGTGCATATAAAGTACGTGGCTTACTAATACACTGACTGAAGTGTGCATCTCTGCTAGAACCAATCACTGCATTGGTGCCATAAATAAACCCCTCTTTCATCATCTTGTGTTTGAAAGCCAACTCTAGGGAATGACATCCGGTCCAGACCCCCATCGAAGCATCCAACTGTGTGGCTCTGACAGACAGTAGCATGTCCAATGCGAAAGGAGGCTACCGCCCTCCTGGAAGAGCACATAGAACACTGCAGCGCTACTATAGCCAAGGGCTACAGACAATAGCCAAGAGCTACAGACTCCAGTTCAGAGTGAAACCCCCCATTTCAACAGAGTCAATTACTCTCAAACACAAGAGAGCTCTCCCATGTTTAAGAGGAATAAATTACTTCCCTCTTACAAAAAGGGGGAAATACATGTGGTTCCCAGAGATCGAACCCAACATAGTTTTTATTTTCATTATTTCCAGCTCCCAATGAAGGGCGGAGCTCAACTTCCTATCTTGGATCTCAATGTTAAACCAACATTTGAGGCAATATAATTTCATAATGTTAACATACAGCACTCATTCATGTTCACTATGTCAGAACGACTGGAAAATCTTGTGCAATTATTTTAATAAATCGTCAGCACCCAATAATTGATTAATAATGATTAACTGATTAGAGTAAAATCTACTCCATGGCCTATAAAAAGAATTACTTAAAATATGCTTAACTTAATACCTAAGCATTTTTGGGCTGGATTTATACTCTGTATCCATGTGAGTTTGCCTATCAGCAGACTGCATTTTATCTCTCAGGGTATGCCTCTCTTAGTTCAAACCAGACTCAAGAGTGCAGTATCACACATGCCTCAGACTACAGGGGCTGATGGTGTCAGCCTCTCAGGTTTTGCCACTGGGGCTGTTACGGTGAAGCCACACTGATTCTGGCAAAGCCGCCTGGCACCGCTCCCGCGTCCCACAATTGGCCGTTTGTGGGCGTGTCACCTATATTATGACAGGCAGTTATGTTTGTTAAATGTTGATTGGGTTTAATGTTGTGTTTCATATCATTGTCCAGTTTGAATAACAACTTTTAAAATGATCTAAGAGGGCTATCCTCAGCATTGAGAACAAATAAATGTAATGTAAAAATGTAATGCTGAAAATGTAAGATATTGTATTTGAATTATTATGATAGGCTAGGCTCCCTTATTCATTTTGTGATTTAAATTTAATATCAAATAGGATCCATTCCTGCTTGTTTTGAAATTTTTGGAGAGAGAGCACTTTATAAATAGAAGTAGGAGTATTGGTTTTTATCATTATCTAAATAGGATTAGCCAGCTAATGTCATCAAATTTAGTCTTCAGTACTTCCCTACTTGGATGTGCCAGACACCACCCTCCCCTCAGGGGAGAAGGCATCCTTTGCTGACCTGACAGCATCTCAGCTGTGAGCATAAGGCATTCTGGGAGCTGTCTATATCTCCCCATAGGTGTATCTCAAACACGAGATGATGAAAGAGAGCTTTAGGTTACTGCTGTAACCCCGGTGGAGAGATCCACCAAGACTGCCCTGCTTGCCGCGCATGAGAAGTGAATATGAAGAGTAGTAGCACTGCAGTGTCCCATATGTTCTTCCAGGAGGGCAGTAGTCTCCTGTAGCACTGAATGCGCTACTGGCTGTCAGAACCATACTTGGTGAAATTGGATTAACGGATGTCGTTTCCCATACGTGGATCTCACTACTCTGTGTTTCGGAGAACCGGGGTAGCGACAGTAACTTAAAGTTTTGGGGTAACACCCTTACTGAGGTAGTCACTGGGCATATTATTAGTTTCACTAGCAGGATATGCAGCTCATGGGTCAGTCAAATGTTATTTAATAGAATAATACAGAAGTCATGCCTTGTGATATATATATAGTCTCGCTACCCAAATGGGGTAAATCTTAATTAGCTTAATCCCAGGTGTTGATTTTAGATTCCTGGATGAGCAGGACATTTACCTCCCAGGATTGAAGATCTTAATGTCAGAGAACACTTAGATGAATGCCTGGCAGCAGTAGCTAGACTCTCTCTCCAAGATACAGGGTCAAGCTGCCCATCATTTCATATGAGCACACCTCAGTCAATAATCATATATGCAAACTCACATTCACACAAACATTCAGGTTACAGGCTCTGAAAATGAATGGAGTCAGGACATTAGTCCTGTGACAAAATTCAAACACTTACATTGCCATAATCAGTAATACTATTTAGTTAATATCACACAGTACAGAGCACTACTCACCCCAGTCTCTGTAGTTTGCAGTTTGGACTCATCAGTCCAACACAGAGCAGCTTCACTCCTGAATCTCCAAGGTCATTGTAGCTGAGGTCCAGATCTCTCAGGGGTGAGTTTGATGACTGGAGAGCTGAGGCCACAATATCACAGGACTTCCATGTGAGGTCACAGCTGTTCAGTCTACAAAGAAGAGCTCATATATTATAATTATATTAGGTATACTTAAAACATATGCTAAGAGGTATAATAAACGGGTTTGTTCCCATGAACAGTTCTGCAGGGAGAATATTCCCAGACTGGCCAGGAGCAGGAGGCAGCTGGCAGAGACAGCCTCCAGTCGGCCTCTCCATCCTGCCGCTGCCACTGCTGTTTCAGTTAGGCAGACATTGCGCTTGTGCACCAGAGGACAGGAATGAAGCATTTTGTCTGGATTTACTAGAGCTTTTTTGTTTCTTTGCTGTCAATTTTTGTTTCATACCACTATATAAAATAAACAAAAATATTATTTACTTCAACTAAGTGTCATTCATTTCAGACATGCACTTGATAAGATGAATGTACACTCACTAGTGAAATGGCTCCTCAGCCAACCAGTCCCTGCTCTCTCATGCACTCTGTGCTCTGAAATCTCTGCAGTGATTATCACATGCAACTCTGCTTCTCTCCGTATGAAAGTCCTGTAATGTGTCCTCTGTGAGGTATATGTCACATCCATGGCGTATGGCTGTGTAGTGTAGATCACAGCACACCACAGTCCACTCAATCATTGACCTAGCCCAGCCAAACACATATTTTAAAGCAAGTTTCCAGTGCGTTCTGGGCTCATTGTAAACACTATCTGAGGGGTGTAAAGCCGGTCTCCCATCTGTCTCATTCAAGTAGCTTACACAATTAACTCCACTGCCTAAATAGCCAGCATTGGACTGCATAACTGAATACAGCTTTCCTTTAAAATAGCTAAACTGAAATATGTTATGTTGTGTTTATGCATTCACATCTGTGGCACAGTTATAATGCCAAAATAGTTAAAGTTAAAGTTAAAACCTGGTATGGGTTGGTTTGACTGCAAACACATTATTCAACACCAAACTAACAGTGCTGAATGTTTCTATTGACACATCCCCAATTGCACCAACAAACCCATGTTGACACAACCAGATTAATTGCAGACCATAAAAGTAACAACCCTGGTGAATTTGAAAAAATTAAAACATTTTATTTGCGAGACACGAGACAACCCATTCCACTTGCACCCAGGTGTGTTTCCGCCTGTGCTGTCACCAAAATAGGACCCCTTTACATAATACTGTAACTTAATATAGCATCTCTTCAATTTTATCTGCTTGAATTGTATGTTCTAACAAAGGGTGATCCATCACTTACTCTGCCTATCAATGATCTCCTTATTTATTTCACATTTATTTGCTATCTTTTCAAATAATTAGTAAATGTATTAAATCAGTAAATAGTAAAAGTAAATAAAATAAAATATATGCTAAGTGCTGAGGTTTTGCACTTGATGCTGCTTATGTTCTGGATATAAGACATTACATGAGGGCACAAGTTAAAACATCTTGATTCATAAATCTTTTTTTAACCAAATTTTCTGTTTCCCAGCAATTTTATTTCACTTTATTCTGACTAGAATTAGAAAGTGGGAAAATATGTGGTCAATCATCTACATTATTAATGACATAATACTCACTTGGCCTTCCTGCAGTTCCTGATTCCTGGTAGCAGTCTCTGATGACCTGCTGCTGATGTGTTGTACGTCTTCAAGTCAAACTCATCCAGGATATCCTCTGACATCAGTAACACAAAGGCCAGAGCTGAACACTGGCCTGGTTCCAGCTTTGTATCAGAAAGTTTTCCTGATTTAAGGTAATTCTGGATTTCCTCCACTAGAGAGTTGTCATTCAGTTCATTGAGACAGTGGAACAGATTGATTGTCCTCTCTGCTGAAGATTCCTTTCTGATCTTCATCTTAATGTACTGGACTGTTTTTTCAATGCTCTGTGATCTGCTTTCTGCCCATAGACCGAGAAATAGAGTAGAACTGGGTCTTGTTTTGTGTCTTTCTGCATCAGATCGACTTCCTGTCATTATTCCCCCTAAGAAAGACTGAATGTACTCCAGAGAGAGGCCAAGAAGGAATCGAAGGAAAAGGTCCAGGTGTCCATTCTTACTCCCTAAGGCCTTATCCACTGCAGTCTTGAGAAACTCAGACAGCTCCAGTCCGTCACTGTGAGGTTTTGATTCTTCTGCTCTGAGTACATTTCTGTTCACATTTACACATGAATGAAACACAAACAAGGCAGCCAGATACTCCTGAATGCTCAGATGCACAAAGCAGTAGACCTTCTCCTGGTACAACCCACACTCCTCTTTAAAGATCTCTGTGCACACCCCAGAGTACACTGAAGCTTCAGAGATGTCAAGGCCACTCTCTCTTAGGTCCTCTTCATAGAATATCAGATTTCCCTTTTCCAACTGTTGAAAAGCCAGCTGTCCCAGTTTCAGAATGATTTCTGTATCTGACTCTGAGATCTCTGGGTTTGTCTCATCAGTGCCATGATACTTCTTATTCTTCACATTAGTCTGAATGAGCAGGAAGTGTGTGTACATTTCAGTCAGAGTTTTAGGCAGATCTCCACTCTCTGTTTCACCCAACATTGTCTCCAGAACAGTAGCAGAAATCCAGCAAAAGACTGGTATGTGACACATGATGGAGAGACTCCTGGATGACTTTATGTGTGAGATAATTCTGCTGGCCAGGTTCTGATCTCTGATTCTCTTCCTGAAGTACTCCTCCTTCTGTGGGTCATTGAACCCTCGTACCTCTGTCACCTGGTGGACACACTCAGGAGGGATCTGACTGGCTGCTGCTGGTCGGGATGTGATCCAGAGGAGGGCAGAGGGAAGCAGATTCCCCTTAATGAGGTTGGTCAGCAGCACATCCACTGACGATGACTCTGTTATATCACAGCAGTTCTTATTGCTTTGGAAATCTAGAGGAAGTCGACACTCATCTAGACCATCAAAGATAAACACCACTTTTACTTCATCACCTTCAACACTTTTGATCTCTTTCAGCTGTGGAAGGTAGTGCTGCAGAAGTTGCAAGAGACTGAATTCTCTTTCCTTCTTCAAATTCAGATCTCGGAAAGGGAGAGTGAAGATGAAATCAACATCCTGATTGGCTTTTCCTTCTGCCCAGTCCAGAATGAACTTCTGCACAGAGACAGTTTTCCCAATGCCAGCGATGCCCTTTGTAAGCACAGTTCTGGGTTTCTTTTGTCCAGGTAAAGGCTTAAAGATGTCATTGCAGAGGATTGCAGTCTCCTGTGTGGTTTGTCTCTTGGATGCTGTCTCAATCTGCCTGACCTCGTGTTCATTATTGACCCCCACACTTCCCCCCTCTGTGATGTAGAGCTCTGTATAGATCTCATTCAGGAGGGTTGGGTGGCCCTGCTTTGCTAATCCTTCACATATGCATTCAAACTTCTTCTTCAGATGAGTTTTCAGTGCCTGCTGGGTTCTTTTTATGAATTCATCTGAAGAGAGGAAATATGAGAAATAATCATTTTACAGATGTGATTAACATTTCCCACTCAATTACGGATTTTAAGAAAAAACAGCTAAAGAAAATATGAATGCATTCAGTTTTCACAGTATTTCACACATATCAGTGTTACACACCTCACTCAGTGTGTTACACACTGTCACGACCCCATGGGTCTAGGGGTGCATGGGGTATGTAACTGGATGTTAATGGCCGGGAGATGTTAATGCTGTAGATATGGTAACAACAAAAACACAGACAAAGCAGCAACTCAGTGCACGGGTGTTTTATAGTGATAACAAACAAAAAGGTGCAACAACTACTACCAGACATACAACAACCCAGACACACACTACCAGGGTCAACGGACGCTGGATGTTGCCAAAAGAACAGAAAAACAAGCTACCTAAACCAGAGAGTAAATTAATCTAGTGTATCAAGTACACAAACAAAAGGCCTATCTACTCTAACTAGCAGACTGAAAACACAATTGGTTGGCAATCACCCCTAAGGACTAGTGAATCTATACACAACATAGCCTACAGGCATATGTACAGGACCCCCCAGTCTTACCTGTCCCAAGCCTTGGAAGTGTACACAAAACAAGACAAGTTCAAGTGAGTGGTTAACATACATAGTCAAATACACAACACAGAGCAAACAGTCAGACATCCATTGTTACAAACAGGTGGGGTTTATATAGTAGATGTGGCGAGTTCTGATTGGTTGTCCAGGATTTGACACGGAGGGTGGGGATTGGTGAAGGTGGGACTTGGTGGATGGTGACTGACAGGTGAAGGCAGGGAAGTCCACACAAAAGAAAAACATGGCACGTAACACACACCTCTCACACAGTATTACACACCATTCTCACAGTGTGTTACACACCTCATACACAGTGTTACACACCTCTCACACAGTATTAGACACCTCTCTCACAGTGTGTTACACACCTCTCACACAGTATTACACACCTCTCACACAGTATTACAAACCTCTCTCACAGTGTTACACACCTCTCTCAGTGTGTTACACACCTCTCACACAGCATTGCACACCTCTCTCACAGTGGTACACAGTGTTACCCATCGCACACATCATTACGCACCTCTTTCACAGTGTAACACACCTCTCACACAGTATTACACACCTCTCTCAGTGTTACCCATCGCACACATCATTACGCACCTCTCTCACAGTGTTACACACCTCTCACACAGTATTACATAACTCGCAATTATAATCCATCACAAATACAACAAATCAGCAAGAAAGTACATACTGATACATTTGTACAATAAAAATGAAGGAAAAAACTGAAAATGGGTTCAAATGTTCTTCTACACTTCATTTCTCAGGTTTATTTTGTGGACGTGTCCTTGTGGTAATGTCTTTAAAGGTCACAGGGTAATTAAAATTAAATTAAAATTTAAATTAAATTTAAAATCTAATATTTCTATCCTGGGTGTTCTTTAGCCCTGGATACAACATCAGGGCAGGCTGTCTAATGGGACAGTGGTTTAGTCACTTGCTTTTGAGCACAGGGTTCCGGCTTTGAATCCCCCTCAGGGACATTTAATCTCATGTGCATTTGCTTACCCCCATAATCACTGCTTCTTGCTATAGTTTAATTTAAATGCCTTTGCGTGCGCATTGGTTGTGACATTTTCTATATGTAATATTGTCAATGTAAAACACTATTATGAAAGTGTGGATGCAATGACTAATTTCAGCATTTGTATGGACACACATTAGCAATGAGAGAAAACTCTTACTGTGCTGCTCATCTCTCTCCAGTGAGTCGGCGAGATCCTTCTGCTTCATGTTCTTCAGGATGTGGAGTGTGATCTTCAGAGACCTCTCACTGCCACAGGTCTCCAGCATCTTCTCAACTATGTACAGGGGCTCAGGATCCTCCTGCTCTCTCTCAGTGCATTCTGGGTAATCAGCAATCTGATGACTCTTGAACAAATCCTTCATCTTCATAAATGTAACCAGTACAGAAGGATCTTCAGACAGACTCGTTAAGCATTCTGGACAATCCTGAATCAGATGGCTCTGAAAGAGTTTCAACTTTTTGTCCTTCTTCAGCTTCATCAGTGTGCTCAGGAGAGACTGAAATAAACACATGAAGAGGTGTGCTGTATCAGTGTGAAATAAACACATGAAGAGGTGTGCTGTATCACTGTGTGAAATAAACACATGAAGAGGTGTGCTGTATCAGTGTGAAATAAACACATGAAGAGGTGTGCTGTATCACTGTGTGAAATAAACACATGAAGAGGTGTGCTGTATCAGAGACTGAAATAAACACATGAAGAGGTGTGCTGTATCAGAGATTGAAATAAACACATGAAGAGGTGTGCTGTATCAGAGACTGAAATAAACAGGAAGATGTGTGCTGTATCAGAGACTGAAATAAACACATGAAGAGGTGTGTTGTATCAGTGTGAAATAAATAGGAAGAGGTGTGCTGTATCAGAGACTGAAATAAACACATGAAGAGGTGTGTTGTATCAGTGTGAAATAAACAGGAAGAGGTGTGCTGTATCAGAGACTGAAATAAACACATGAAGAGGTGTGCTGCATCAGTGTGAAATAAACAGGAAGAGGTGCTGTATCAGTGTGAAATAAACACATGAAGAGGTGGGTTGGTGAATATGTCAATTCATCGTAATTGACCATTAATCATATTATTATCAAATAATAATTAAATAAATGTTACAGAAATCCCAGCCGGACCCACCCAACACACACGATGACTGGCTCCAGCCCCCACACAACCCTGCCCAGATGGATGAAAGATGAAATATTTTGTTTGGTTTTTCCCCCTATAAACACCTTCATATTTTAGGTTGGCCCAGTATAAAATTCTTAGATGAACTTGGTAATTTTGGTGTTGTATTCGAATGGAGTATAACATGTAGTTCGTAAAACTAAATATATTTTGTTGGCTGAATAGCTCAATATGAGTTCATACAGCTTATTTATAATTTCTCTGCCAACATGGAAGAACCAAAAAAAAATGTTCAGGGTGTTCTGTATTACAGTTGCTGAAATAAATAAATGCACAGGATCCTTATTTTGTGTCTTGTTTCTGACAGCCAGGAAAGAGACAAATACTTCCAGACACCAAACATGCAGCAGTGCTAAATGCTCATATTTGAAGACTTTTGCTCCTGATTGGTGGTTTTGTCGAGATCCTACTTGTACTAAATCATGCATTTCCATAGAATAATGGAGTAAATGCTATCTGTGAGCTGAATGCTTCTTGTTTAAAAGTCTCAGTTTGGAGTCTTCCTCTGCTGCCATTTGTGGGACCTGCTAAAGGAATCTGGACTTTCTGTGAGGCAGGAAGGGCCAGATGGCACTGCAGAGCTGGATTAGATGTTGAGGTGTGTATTGAGGGGTTAAATGCAGCACATTAGCATTAGCACTAACGCTTCTCTTGCACAGCCAGGAGCTTCACTTACTGTTTCCACTAAAGATTCTCTTCATCCCAAACATTTCCGATTTTTAAATCCAGGGAAAACATTTATATCACTTGGTGATTGGGTGCTCTTTGGCGATCTTACACTCTGTGCAAAGTGGCAGTAAGCAAACACAAGTGTCTTTGCTACTTTTAGACTGACAAAGTTGTCATTTTCCTGTCCAGCGCCAGCACTGATTAAACAGCAAATTAATTTGTACCCATCTGGGCAGGTGGGTCTTAAGATCAGGTGTGGTCAGATGCAATGCTATTTTGATCCAGCTGAAAGTGTTAAAAGCATGAAACGACCAACTAAAAAACCGCATTGCTACTTTAAGGGCACAATATTAATACAGAAATGTGCACCTACATAAGCAGGTGGACAGCACCATATACTCCTACATTCCTGCCTGTTACGCGCACACAGGCACACAAACATGCATAAACACATCAAGATTACAATGTCAATGATTATTATTGTGTATATCAAGAATACACAATAAAAAATATAACGTCATAATGAATAAATATTGAATATCTGAATTAGACAATCACAGTAATAAGAAATAAATTTGGCCATAATATATGTGAACCATAAGGGAGCCCACTCAGATTATCCTAGATCAAGACATGACTCCTTTATATTGGCCAACTCTGTCACTCCAGCAGTCTTCTAAGGAGATCCCCAATGGAGGGGTGGCTGTCAGGGGACAATAGCGATCGGTTAAAGACACAGCTGAAGATATGCATATAATATAGTGTGTGAATTGTCATTGCCCAGCGAATACCGCATTTAGATTTTGGGATCAGTAGCAGAGGCTGGCAACTCCCTCATTCCTCTCCTTTGTGATTGGTCAATGTTTGGTAATAACTTAATTTTGAGACTTTTTCACAAGAGATTGTACAGTTGATGTAATTTACCACAGTCTGCTCAAAATCCTATCTGGGTTGGAACCTCCATTAAATGTCAGCAAGGTGAGGAATAACTTAAATATGTTAAATTTTCCGAATCCAGCCGTTTTAACCATTAACACCCTTGTTTGGAGTCCGGCACTCTGAATACCAAACACAAGTGCATCAACAGTTAAAACATCTCACCTATCTAACATGTAAAATATATTTATTTGATTGAATTTGGTAATTATTATCAAAGATATAAATTATCAATAAATTCGTCAAATTCTTGATAGGCAGAGCAAACTGTTTGGATCAACATTTATCAAAATGTACAACTCACAACCAGATGAAAATTAAGAAATGTATTAAGTTACAACAAATATTCACATCTAATCTAAGGGTAAGGTTCAACAAACCACAGCTTTTGTCCCAAAACAATCCAAAATGCAAAAACAAACTTAACTAAAAGAAAGCCACATATTTTAAGTGGTGAAAAAGAGGAGGGGGCAGGGGCATGGACATCCTATCTCTCTCACACACACACACACACACATACACACATACACACACACACACACACACACACACACATACACACACACACACACACTCACACCCACAGACACACACACACACACACACAGGCACACAGACACACAGACACACAGACACACACACACACACACCTACACACTCACACCCACAGACACACACACACACATACACACACACACACACCTCAGATGTAACCCACACCTCAGTGAGAACAGCCAAATGGTGAGTTACAGTTAAGGCCAAAAGTTAGCATACGCTCTAAAGATATTCAAACTCAGTTTTTCACAACTCTGCACATTTCATGTTACCATACATGTCTTTTGGCAAGTCAATTAGGGCATCTACTTTGTTCATTTTAAAACAGAAGATTCCAGAAATTGATGTAATGGCTTTTTAGAATCTTCAGATTGGCCAGTTATTTATTAGGAGTTAATTGGGAGTTAATTGGCACCTGTGGTCTACCATTAGAGCCACTGTCTTTTTGCTCTTGATACCATGGTAAAATCCAATCAACTCAGCCAAGACCTTAGAAAAAAAAGTGGACCTCCACAACTTCAGTTCCTCCTTAGGAGCAATTTCCAAACAACCGAAGGTACCACAAGCATCTGTACAAACAACTGTATGCAAATATAAAAATCGTGGGACCACACGGACACTGCATTGTTCAGTGTGGTAGGGTGGGCGTGGTTTTGCGTTGGCTGCAGAGAGAGAGAGTGGGCGGGGCGGCTCTCGGAACTCTGCGCCACAGCTGTTGGGGATTATTAATCAGCACTGATGGTTAATTGTTTGATTAATGAACAATGTGCTGATTACCTCGACAGTGAGCCTGGACGCTTAAAAAGCTGGTCTACAGAGACGGAACAGAGGGACTGGAGATGGATGAAGGGCTGACGGATGGTCAGCCGGGAAATTGTGTGTCTGTGTAAAAAGTGTAACAAAAAGCCGCGTGACGGCAGTAAAAATAAAAGACGCATTCGCGTCCAAAAATAAACTCTCGTCTCTCTCATCTCTGACACGAGCGGTGGCACGCAGTTTGCTACAGTGGTGGCCCGTGCGGGGGACGGCAGGAAGAGAGAGAGAGAGAGCGAGAGAGAGAGAGAGAGAGAGAGAGAGGTCAACAATGGATCCAAACAGGAGCGAGACGGCGCAGCCTCTCGTAGCGCTGGCGCGGATGCTGGAGGGGATGGCACAGATGCAGGAGCGGCAGGCGGCCGTACACGCAGAGCAGATGGAGGCTCTGCGTGCACAAGCCTCCCTCCAGACACAGGCGCTGCGACAACTGGCTGCCGCCGGGGAAACAAGCTCCCGGGACCCGCCGTCCCGATCCCCTCTCCGGATCCACCTACCTAAAATGACCGCCGACGATGACATCCAGGCGTTCGTGGAGAGTTTTGAGGTGGCAGCGGAGGCGTGCCAGTGGCCCCAAGAGGAGTGGGTAGTACACCTCCTGCCCCTCTTAACTGGGGAAGCCCAACAGGCGGCGCATGGGCTGCCGCCCGGAGCCCGGGCGGATTACAAGACGGTGAAGAGGGCGATCCTGGACCGACTAGGCTGCAGCCCGGAGGATTACCGGCGCCGGTTCCGGACAGCGAACCTGGGGGCGGAGGACCGTCCCTTCGCATACGCCCAAAGGCTAACCCACATGGCCCGGCGTTGGCTGCAGCCGGAGATCCGGTCCGCTGGGGGCGTGGTGGAGCAGGTCATCTTGGAACAGTTCCTGGAAGGATTGCCGGAGGGAACGGCCAATTGGGTGCGCTGCCATCGCCTGACCAACCTAGAGGGGGCGGTCACCCTGGCGGAGGACCACCTAGCGCTATACCCCAGCTCCCAGCAGCAAGCACGGCCGGAACCGGCGCCCAGGAGGAGACCCCCTCCTCGTACTGGCCCCTCCCCTGTCCCCAGGGCTCTGGCCCCTCCCTTCCCTCAAACTAATCCCCCCTTTTTCCCTATTCCCTCTCCAGGTCCAGGCTCAGTGGCGGGGGGCTCCGGCTCGCAGAGGGCGCCTCAGACGCTCGGACCGGGGTGCTGGCGGTGCGGACAGCCGGGTCACCTGCGCCGCGATTGTCCACTTATGGAGGTGGGGCAGGTGGTCCGGGTGGTCGGGCCGCCCACTTCCGCTCCCGATCAGGAGGGAGCGTACTGCATCCCGGTAAGGGTGCAAGGGAGTGAACACCGGCCGCTGTTGGATTCGGGGGCTATGCAGTCCCTGATCCAGCAAAACCTGGTTCGAACCGAGGCATTAGTAAAGGCACCCTGGGTTTCCATTCGGTGTGTGCATGGAGATGTGCACAAGTATCCGGTAGTACCCGTGGAAATTTGTTACCAGGGAAAAACGCATATCGTGAAGGCTGCGGTTAGCTCCCGGCTTGCGCATCCCCTAATCTTGGGTACTGATTGGGCGGGGTTTAGGGAGATTTCTAGAAACATGCTGGGGGTGCGATCACGACCGATAGGGAAGTGTGACGTGTGTGCTGTTGACGGTGGTGACGCAGGGCCGTCCGACACGGCCGGGGCAGGGAGGGACCCAGGCGAGCCTCCGGTTGAGACTCCCCGGGGTCCTGTATTCCAACCCGCAGATGATTTCCCACTCGAGCAGTCTCGGGACGACACCTTACGCTTTGCCTATGACTAAGTGATGCGTATTGATGGTCAGCAGGTGCGCCCCGATGCAGTACTCTCGCACCCTTATTTTTCTGTTATTAGGGACAGGTTGTATCGAGTGTGTCGTGACGCTCAGACCGGTGAAGAAACGACCCAGTTGTTGGTACCAAAAAACCGCCGGGAAATGGTTTTCCATGGCGGGACACTTAGGGTATGATAAGTCACTACACCGAATAATGGCTCGGTTTTACTGGCCGGGCATTTGGGCGGACGTACGTCGGTGGTGTGCGTCCTGTTCCGAATGTCAATTAGTGAACGCCCCGGCCACCCCAAAAGCGCCTTTGCGCCCACTACCCTTAATAGAGGTTCCCTTTGATAGAATCGCTATGGACCTCATCGGGCCATTTGATCGGAGGACCCAGGGATACCGTTTCGTGTTGGTCTTGGTGGATTATGCGACCCGGTATCCTGAAGCAGTGCCGTTGCGCAATATTTCAGCTAAGAGTGTTGCACAAGCTCTGTTTCAAATTATCTCCCGCGTCGGAATCCCGAAAGAGATTCTGACTGACCAGGGCACTTAGTTTATGTCACGTACACTAAATGAGCTATACGGATTACTGGGCGTCCGTTCTATTAGAACCAGTGTATACCATCCCCAAACAGATGGGCTAGTGGAGCGGTTTAATAGAACTCTGAAGTCCATGATTCGAAAGTTCATTCACGACGATAGCCGAAATTGGGATAAATGGTTAGTCCCTCTATTATTTGCAGTGCGGGAGGTTCCCCAGGCCTCCACGGGATTTTCTCCCTTTGAACTGTTATTCGGTAGAAAACCTTGGGGAATATTGGACCTAGTTAAAGAAAGCTGGGAGGACGGTCCAAGCCCCAGCAAAAATGAGGTGCAATACGTCATGGACCTGCGAGCAAAACTCCATACACTGGGTCGGTTGTCACGGGAGAATTTGCTCGAGGCTCAGGAACGTCAGCAGAGGCACTACAATAGAGGGACGAAACTACGACAATTCTCGCTGGGAGATAAAGTCCTGGTATTACTTCCAACCTCCAGTACAAAATTACTCGCCAAGTGGCAAGGGCCCTTCGTGGTCACACGACGAGTGGGGGAGGTTGACTATGAGGTGGAGCGTGCTGATAGAGAGGGAGCGAAACAGATTTATCACCTCAATTTATTAAAAGCATGGAAAGAGGTGGTGGCTGTTTCTCTGGTAACGGTGGATCAGGAGAGGGACGAGCTGGGGCCGGAGGTAGCAAATTCAATCAATCAGACCCCACCCCTTTCACACCTCTCGCCAAGTCAGAGAGCAGACCTTGCCCTGTTGCAAAAACGGTTTGCGGATGTGTTTTCTCCCCTACCAGGACGCACGAACCTCATACACCACCAAATCTACACCCCCCCGGGAGTAACGGTACGTTCCCGTCCCTATAGACTGCCGGAGCACAAAAAGAAATTGGTGCAGGCAGAAATAAAGGTCATGCTGGAGTTGGGTGTAATAGAGGAGTCCCACAGTGCCTGGAATAGCCCCATCGTGCTGGTAAGTAAGCCGGATGGCTCTATTCGGTTCTGTGTGGACTATAGGAAAGTGAATGCTGTGTCACATTTTGATGCCTACCCTGTGCCTAGGGTCGACAAACTCCTGGATCGGCTGGGCACGGCTCGTTTTTTTTCGACACTGGATCTGACTAAGGGCTATTGGCAGATTCCCTTGTCTGCAAAGTCCAAAGAGAAATCGGCTTTCCGAACACTTCCGTTTGGGTTGTTCGGGGCCCCAGCCACCTTCCAGCGCCTGATGGATCGGCTGCTGCGTCCGCATGCTGCGTATGCTGCTGCCTATCTGGATGACGTTATCATCCACAGTAGCAGCTGGGCACAGCATATGCGGCATGTGGGGGCGGTGCTCGAGTCCCTGAGGCAGGCGGGGCTCACGGTTAACCCAAAGAAGTGTGCGATTAGCCGAGCGGAGGTACGGTATTTGGGGTACCACTTGGGAAGTGGACAGGTGCGACCTCTGGTGGATAAACCCGCGGCGATTGCGACCTGTCCACGACCCAAGACGAAAAAAGAGGTGAGGAGGTTCTGATTTAACTCGCAAAGGTGCCTCAGATCCGGTCCAGTGGACGGAGCCGTGCCAGCGAGCATTTGAGAGGGTAAAGGAAGCCCTCTGCGGGGAGCCGCTCTTGTTCACCCCTAATTTCTCTCTTCCTTTTATCCTGCAGACCGATGCATCGGACAGAGGGCTGGGGCCTGTTTTGACCCAGCAGGTGGAGGGAGTCGACCGCCCGGTGCTGTACCTCAGCCGCAAACTGTCCCAGCGAGAGGCGAGGTACAGCACGGTAGAAAAGGAGTGCCTCGCCATCCGGTGGGCGGTCGGGTCCCTGCGCTACTACCTGCTGGGTCGCCCATTCACCCTCTGTTCGGACCACGCTCCCCTCCAATGGCTCCACCGCATGAAGGATACCAACCCGCGAATCACCCATTGGTATCTGGCTCTACAGCCCTTTAATTTCAAGGTGGTTCATAGGCCGGGGGCGCAGATGGTGGTGGCGGACTTCCTCTCTCGCCCCGAACTGGGTGGGGGAGGGGTTGGTCATCGGCCGGATGGCTCCCCGGCCTAAGTCGGGCGGTGGAGATATGTGGTAGGGTGGGCGTGGTTTTGCGTTGGCTGCAGAGAGAGAGAGTGGGCGGGGCGGCTCTCGGATTATTGGGGATGTTGGGGATTATTAATCAGCACTGATGGTTAATTGTTTGATTAATGAACAATGTGCTGATTACCTCGACAGTGAGCCTGGACGCTTAAAAAGCTGGTCTACAGAGACGGAACAGAGGGACTGGAGATGGATGAAGGGCTGACGGATGGTCAGCCGGGAAATTGTGTGTCTGTGTAAAAAGTGTAACAAAAAGCCGCGTGACGGCAGTAAAAATAAAAGACGCATTCGCGTCCAAAAATAAACTCTCGTCTCTCTCATCTCTGACACGAGCGGTGGCACGCAGTTTGCTACATTCAGGAAGGAGACACAAATGAACTCCCAGGGCTGAACGAACTTTGGTCCGAAAGGTTCAACTGAACCCCAAGACAACAACAAAGGAACTGGTCAAGGAGTTGGAGGCATCATGTACCAAAGTATCTACATCCACCATTAAGAGAATCCTACATCGCCATGGCATGAAAGGCCGTCACGCAAGGAAGAAGCCCCTACTCCGGGACTGGCATAAAAAAGCCAGAATGAAGTTTGCAGGTGATCACCAGGATGGATACCAAGCCTTTTGGAGGACTGTTCTCTGGTCAGATGAAACAAAAATTGAACTGTTTGGCCATAATGATCAGCGCTATGTTTGGAGAGAAAGGGGTGAGGCTTTTAATCCGAAGAACACCATCCCAACTGTGAAGCATGGGGGTGGTAGCATCATGTTGTGGGGGTGTTTAGGTGGAAAAGGGACTGGTGCACTTCAGAAAATATATGGCATGATGAGGAAGGAGGATTATCTAGAGATACTGAAGCAACACCTCAAGACATCAGTTTAAACTTGGTCGCAAATGGGTGTTCCAGCAGGACAATAATCCTAAGCATACCTCCAAAGTTGTAACAAAATAGCTTAAAGACAACGAAGTGAAAGTACTGGAGTGGTCATCACAAAGCCCTGACCTGAATTCCATAGAAAATTTGTGGTCTGAACTGAAAAAGGGTGTCCGAGCAAGGAGGTCCACAAACCAGACAGTTCTGTCAGGAGGAACAGGCAAAAATTCCAGCAAAGAATTGTGAGAAGCTTGTGGAAGGCTACCCCAAGCATTTGATTCAAATTAAACAATTAAAATACAATGCCACCAAATACTACAAAGTGTATGTAAACTTTTTACCCACTGAAAATTTGATATAGTACATAAAAGCTGAAATAAATCTGTCTCTTAGCTATTATTTTGAAACTACCTATTATAAAGTAGATACCCTAATTGACTGAACACAGGAAATGTTTGGTAACATGAAATGTGTGGAGTAGTGACAAATTTAGTTTGAATGTCTTTAGCCCAGGTGTATGTAAACTTTGTGTATGTACCTGTCTGACACACCACATTACACAATTAATTCTCAGAAATTTAATGGACTCACGCAGAAACAGGTCTTTTATGACAGAGGTAAATCCGTCTTTTCTAAGTCTTTTTAAATCTGCCATTATATTAGCAATCCACCGCGGAAAAAATGCAGGGGGGCTTCTAGAAGGAATGGAAGATAATATGTCAACTGGTTTATTACGTTTATGCACAAGGAACACCTATGAATCAAGGCAGTAAGTTATGCCTTTTTGAATCCTGTGTCTTATTTTGCGCTCAAATTAACTACCGTTAAAATAGCAAAAGTGGGTTTGGACATGTTCTAAATGCACTTGCACCCTGCAATTTAGACCATACGCTGAGATCATTAAAATATAGCCCTTGCCTCCACGCACATCAGAAATGAAATTTGAAAGTATTTTTTAAATGTTTAAGTAAAAAGTTGTTTTTTGTGTTCTTATGATGTTCCACGTGGATGGCCATGAATAATATAATATTAGGGGCAATGTTAGGCATTACCCTTGCACTATATTATATAGGCATTATAGATACTGAAATGAAATTCAATTTACTGGACAAAAAAAAGACATAAACTGTTAAAAACGAGAAAAAAAGATCTCACACCTGGTTTGGGAAAGAACATTTCTCAGAACTCTTCTCTTCAAAAGATCTGGACTCCAGTGACTGCTGGACCCTGGGAACAAAACATGGAGCTTCCAGTTAAACTCATACTCTTACGGAAGCTCTAACTCACAGCACATGGAGACAGAGCTTCCAGTTAAATCATTCTCTTACTGCAACTCTAACTCACAGCACATGGAGACAGAGCTTCCAGGTAAACTCATCCTCTTACTGCAGCTCTAACTCACAGCACATGGAGACAGAGCTTCCAGTTAAACTGATCTTTTTACTGCAGCTCTAACTCACAGCACATGGAGACAAAGCTTCCAGTTAAACTCATCCTCTTACTGCAGCTCTAACCAACAGCACATGGAGACAGAGCTTCCAGTTAAACTCATCCTCTTACTGCTGATCTAACTTTTGCAAAGACACTCTGGGATAAAAGCCAGAGAGAAGAGTTGCAAAAGAGGAGAGAGTGGGAAGAAGTGTAAAGCCTCTGGAGCAGTTTTTATGTTAAGGGCCTTGCTCAAGAGCCCAATGAGAGTTTTTTTATTTTGTGTACAGACCCAACTTCATCTCTCCAGATATAAGTCAGCATCTCTACATCTCCATCACAGGCTCAAACCAGCAACTGTACAGTTGCCAGGAGGACACCCTACCACTGTCTACACTTTCCAGACAGCAAGTGACTCTGGGCTGGATCTGCACTGATTCTGGCCTGAAGTCAGCAGTGTCGTGTCGAAATCTGTACAGTTCCAGGCTGAAGTCGTTTGCTACCTGGGCTGAATATGACATAATACACCCACCTTCACGTGAATGTAACACGGGGCACCGAACCTAGATCTCAAAGTTGTCAGTGAAATTTAGGTTTAATTAAACTGTGAAGTGTCAACATGAACCTGTTCATTTACCTTGAATCACCTGGTAACTCTCTTCTGAAGTTGAGTACCTTCTCCATTGACTCTTCACTCTTCATAGACAGACAGCTGGGTGCAGGTGACCCTGCTCTTTCTACCTGAACCCTGTGAACAAAACAAGGAGACAGAGCTTGACATCCTCTTACTGTAGCTCTAACTCACAGCACAAGGAGACAGAGCTTCCAGTTAAAGTCATCCTCTTACTGCAGCTCTAACTCACAGCACCTGGAGACAGAGCTTCCAGTTAAACTCATCCTCTTACTGCTGATCTAACTTTTGCAAAGACACTCTGGGATAAATGCCAGAGAGAAGAGTTGCAAAAGAGGAGAGAGTGAGAAGAAGTGTAAAGCATCTGGAGCAGTTTTTATGTTAAGGGCCTTGCTCAAGAGCCCAATGAGAGTTTTTTATTTTGTGTATGGACCCAACTCCATCTCTCCAGATATAAGTCAACATATGTAGATTTCCATCACAGGTTCGAAACAGCAACTCTACAGTTGCCAGGAGGACACCCTACCACTGTCTACACTTTCCAGACAGCAAGTGACTCCGGGCCGGATCTGCACTGATTCTGGCCTGAAGTCAGCAGTGTCGTGTCGAAATCTGTACAGTTCCAGGCTGAAGTCGTTTGCTACCTGGGCTGAATATGACATAATACACCCACCTTCAGGTGAATGTAACACGGGGCACCCAACCTAGATCTCAAAGTTGTCAGTGAAATTTAGGTTTAATTGAACTGTGAAGTGTCAACATGAACCTATTCATTTACCTTGAATCACCTGGTAACTCTCTTCTGAAGTTGAGTACCTTCTCCATTGACTCTTCACTCTTTATAGACAGACAGCTGGGTGCAGGTGACCCTGCTCTTTCTACCTGAACCCTGTGAACAAAACAAGGAGACAGAGCTTGACATCCTCTTACTGTAGCTCTAACTCACAGCACAAGAAGACAGAGCTTCCAGTTAAACTCATCCTCTTACTGCAGCTCTAACTCACAGCACCTGAAGACAGAGCTTCCAGTTAAACTCATCCTCTTACTGCTGATCTAACTTTTGCAAAGACACCCTGGGATAAATGCCAGAGAGAAGAGTTGCAAAAGAGGAGAGAGTGGGAAGAAGTGTAAAGCCTCTGGAGCAGTTTTTATGTTAAAGGCCTTGCTCAAGAGCCCAATGAGAGTTTTTTATTTTGTGTATGGACCCAACTCCATCTCTCCAGATATAAGTCAGCATTTCTACATCTCCATCACAGGCTCAAACCAGCAACTCTACAGTTGCCAGGAGGACACCCTACCACTATCTACACCTTCCAGATAGCAAGTGACTCCGGGCCGGATCTGCACTGATTCTGGCCTTAAGTCAGCAGTGTCGTGCCGAAATCGGTGCAGGTCCAGGCTGAAGTCGTCTGCCATCTGGGCTGAACATGACATAATACACCCACCTTCACGTGAATGTAACACGGGGCACCCAACCTAGATCTCAAAGTTGTCAGTGAAATATAGGTTTAATTAAACAGTGGTGTCAACATGAACCTGTTTGTTTACCTTGAATCACTTGGTAACTCTCCTCTGAAGTTGAGTACCTTCTCCATTGACTCTTCACTCCTCATAGACAGACAGCTGGGTACAGGTGACCCTGCTCTTTCTACCTGGACCCTGTGAACAAAACAAGGAGACAGCTTCCAGTTAAACTCATCCACTTACTGCAGGTCTAACTCACAGCACATGGAGACAGAGCTTCCCATTAAACCCATCCTCTTATTGCAGCTCTAACTCACAACACATGGAGACAGAGCTTCCAGTTAAACTCGTCCTCTTACTGCAGCTCTAACTCACAGCACATGGAGACAAGAGCTTCCAGTTAAACTCATCCTCTTACTGCAGCTCTAACTCACAGCATCATGGGGACAGAGCTTCCAGTTAAACGCATCCTCTTACTGCAGCTCTAACTCACAGCACATGAAAACAGAGCTTCCAGTTAAACTCATCCTCTTACTGCAGCTCTAACACACAGCACATTGACACAGAGCTTCCAGTTAAACGCATCCTCTTACTGCAGCTCTAACTCATATCACGTTAAATATCTGATTCATGCATTTATACCTCTTCCTCTCAGTGCTGAGGGTTCCTCCTTTGGTCTTTGGCTCCTCTGAGAGACTCATTTTAGAAACAGCGCCCCCTATCTAAGGAGGCTGGAACACATCAGACCAGACTGGACCACAAGTGGCTTCTAACCCAAATTAGCCTATAAAACCACAACATGAGAACATACTGAACACTCACGTGGACACACAGAGACACACACACAATATAGCGTAGTTTTGACTGGAAGCAATGCAAAATTTAAATGGGTCCTGAAAATGAACTATACAGGCATCTCAAAAGGAGTGATGTTACCCTTGACACTGAAGCTCAGGAGCGTGTGTCCAGAAAAAAACCACAGCGCAATAGAAACAGTGTGCCGAGGCTTGATTGGTTTCTGCCATAAAAACGTGATCAATGACGTCCGAAGCTTCATTCGATACACACAACCATGTGACCGCTTTGGTAACTGACTCAAAGGAAGCAAAGCTTTGGCGCAGGTTTCATGGGCAGAGCAAGCAGTTTGTGTCAGTCGTGAGCTAGTGAGTCACAGTGACTGCTTTAAGAATCCGAGACATTGCGCAGAGATGGAACCAGCCAGGAACAAGAGAGCGGTCTGCAGTTTGGGAGCTTTTTAAAATGATATCAGCAACAAAGCTTTATCCTCCTGAGACCCAGGGGGAAAAAGGTTAAAAATGACATTTCTTCTATATTTTTTGTGTTACAATATATATAGTAATAAAAATGTATAAAAATACAAACTAAATAAAATAAATAACAATAAAAACACTCTGTTATGAATAATGATATATAAGTGCAGTTTTACTTATTATAACAACAATAATAATAATAAACATTAAATTTTTTACTCTGGAAAGATGACCAGGTCCAAGAACATGTAATCTCACATCCAAATTTATGACATTTAAAGACCATTATGTATTACAGACACAGAGACAATTAAGCTATCATGAAGGCTTGAAGATACAACATACACTTGAATACATACAAGAATAACCTTTTATTTCAATGACCTGTTCAATGTTGCATGAGCACCTCCTCTCCCCATTTAATAGTTATTACTCCGAAGTTTCAAGGTGGACACAATGCTGATGACTATCTTTAATAAGTCTTTTATTGAATCTCTTTTAACCTTTAATATGATCTGCTGGTTTGATAACCTAATTCTTAAGTGCAAGAGTTGACTGGCCAACATTGAAAAATTAGCTGGCAGGATCATCTGATACAGCTGACCCCTCCCAGCTGTATCAGATAGGATCTATAAGGAAGGCCCAGTCCATTCTGAGGGATTCCCAGCATCCCCTGTTCAATCAATTTGTATTACTTCCCTCAGAGCGCAGATATAGGCTCCCTATATTAAAAACAAACAGGACTAAACACTCTTTTATCCCAAGTGTCACTGGCTTAAGTTATAGTGATACGTTTTGCAATGATTTTAATGTTTATCTGTTGTCATGGATATAGTTATCGCTATTTATTATTTACTATTCTGCAGTACAAACTGCCCCATGGGGACAATAAAGACTCTAACTAAGACCAGACCTATATCCTTTGTGTTATATACTGGCCACTTTATTAGGAATACCCCCTCATTAATGCAAATAGTCTACTCCTAACAACACATTATGTGGCTGCAGCTCAATATAGACATTTCATTACAGGCATTTAGCAAACTCTCCTATCCAGAGCGACTTACACAACTTCTTTTTTGTCGCATATTGTTTTAAATTACATCCATACAGCTGGATATATAGTGAAGTAATGCAGGTTAGGTACCTTGCTCAAGGGTACTACGGCAGTGTCCTACCTGGGAATCGAACCTGTGACCTATAGGTTACAAGGCCAGCTCCTTATTATTAGAATGGGCAAGATGTGTGATCTAAGCGACTTTGACTGTGCCAGATGTGGTGATTCCAGTATCACAGAAACTGCTGCCCTCCTGGGATTTTCATACAGTACAGAGAATGGTGTGATAAACAAAAAACACCTTGTTAATGAGAGATCAGAGGAGAATGGGCAGACTAGTTCAAGCTAACAGAAAGGCCACAAATGTAATAACAGCTATGCTTGGCCAAAGAGCTCTAATGTCATCTCTCAGGACCACAGTAGATGAGACAAAGGAGACAATTTAGAATCTTGAAACTGTCGATAAATCCCAGTAAAACCATTTTTCCTGAAGCCATTCCAAATAGCCTTTTGGCATGGAGGTAGCATCTCATTTTGGAGCATCTAATGTAGCAATTAATAGAAACTTGGTGAAATTTTAAAACATTCGGCAACGTTAACTACCCATGCTTCCAGTCAGTGTTTCGATCGCACATTTACCCATAAAAAACCCCCTTTACATCACATTTAACAAACACGAACATGCTCGTGAGAAATCTTCTTGGAAAACATCCAAAAATGACCCAAATCCATAATTCATGAAAGTAGATCATTATTTCTTATTAAGTAGCCTAATTTTATCTCATAAAAGTCGTTTTATCATATATTCTCCGTATCTAAGTACTTGTAATTCGATTCGAAATCGCTGCAGTAAAATTTATGTTGTATTTCAATTTCAACTTCAATCCAACTCAAGCAAAACGTAAATTCGCTTTGACGTGGTGGCTTTGAACAGACACTTTCGTGATTTTAAGTAGACCTACATGCACAGCTACATGCTGCCACCTTGTGGTTCATACAAGAAACGGCGTCTTAATGCAACTATAACCGCAGTTCTTTTCAGTTCTTGCTACTATTAAAATAGTTGCTGAATTTATTATCATTGAAACTTGTACGAATTCAGTAGAACAGAATTAATTGGTAAGTACATGGCCAGTAGGTCTTTGTGAATTGAAACTAGTCAGAGTTGGGTAGCAAATAAGCAAAAGAATATACTTTTAAAACTTTTAAAAAGTTATTTGAAAAGGTATTTTTTGTTATTGGTCCCAAATGGGGAATTTGAAAAAACATATTACTCCTCGTCTACTCCTCGGGTGCCATTTTATTGCCTGTTTTATTTTACTAAATTAAGTGTTATTGCGATCATAGCTGCACATTCCTATTCCTCCAAACACCCCTTCTCTTCTAGCTTCTATTCTCTCCATCCCACGCCACAACGGACTGCTTACTCCTTTTCCAATTTAATTCCCTTTTTAATGCATCCTTTTTGTCCTCCATCTTTTAAATGACGTTTGAGTTTGAAACAGTTTCACTTTTTATTTTTAATAAATTTAAAAAGAAATTTCTAAAAACCTGTGTTTGCTTTGTCATTATGGGGTATTGTGTGTAGATTGATGAGAATAAAAATGAATTTAATCAATTTTAGAATTGTAATGTAACAAAATGTGTAAAAAGTGAAGGGGTCTGAATACTTTCCAATGGCACTGTATATGTGTTCTCCCACTTCATCAGGCTCAGTGCACCCTCCCTTTGCCAAGATAACAGCACTAAGAACTAAATGCAAGGGGTGCCAAGAATTATGACATGCACTATTTTCACTATAAAAATGAGTGTTTTTTTCCCTATAAGCAATGGTTTCACAATAAAACTATAATTTTCTCATATTGCTGAGCATATGAAACATGAGCAAAAATGTGAATTACATTCACTTTATAAAATATCAACTGATGGTTCCAAAAATTCTGTATACACTCTAAAGGTGAATGAACACACAATGAAAAGTCAAAGTTGAGGTATCAACAACTGACATGTTCTGTATCGTTTTGTAGGGAAGGGTTTGTGGCACACAAAAGCCACGCTTAAGAAAACACTGCATTTTCATAACTGATGACAATAGTCCTGGTATACATGACCATGTCCAGAATTATCTCGTTAAGTAAAGAATTATTCCCCAAATATCATAAACTGATTTTTTTTTTTTTTTTTTTTCATTTATCTAAAAGCAGACCTGTTAAAAAACTGGTTCCCCGCCTCAGGCCTGTTTCCCACCTGTATGCTGGTTTTCATTCTAACCACAATCGTGATACCAGAATTTTAACGAGCCGTTCATTTATCTTAATTAGGTGCTTTTCATGTTTGGATTATTTGCCCTCTTAAGCCACATTATGTCAGAAATAGCTATGCGAAAAATGTAGAATAAATACCCCATGTTCACATTGTGCTTTTTGTGCTGTATTGCAAACAGTTAGGTCTACATAAAGAGGTATTTTAACTGAGGTATTTTAAAGACTGAGATGAATCGATAGGTTCCTATTCAGGTTGTTGAATAAGTGTTTAAATTATTTCATAATTTCTGAACACAAAAAGTGCTGTTATTTAAACATCGTATTTTAATACAAACATGCATAGACATGCTAACAATAATAAGTCAAATACTGTCCGTATACGTTTGGTCACAAATCCAAACTGCCTGAGTACAGACAAAAGAATTTAACTTTGACTTCACTCTCCCAATATTTATGGTGAGCAGGCGTATTTTTTTTTTTTTTTTTTTTTTGCTCCAGTGAAGGCTTTTGTACATAAACACACACACATTTCGTGGTAATTCAGCAGGATCTCCCCCCTGTGGAAAATCTCATTAGAGAGAAACGTGCCTCCGCCCGGTGAGGTGTCTTTGATCTGAAGCTTTTTTTTCTAGAAGGGAGGATTCGATCTGAAACATCGAGGTTAACTTCGTTTTTATTTCCCATGCAGATATCCCGGCTATTTGCACTCCGTACTGCGCTTTGACAACCTGCCCTGTTAGCCAAATAACGCTAACTTGCTGATTTTTGTTCGCTGGCATACACCGCTGGCTAGCTAAACAGTAGCCACCCGACAGCTACATTACTATGCTTTGTGTAGAGTATTATTTCATTTCATTACAGGCATTTAGCAGACGCTCTCATCCAGAGCGATTTACACAACTTTTACATAGCATTTTACATTGTATCCATTTTATACAGGTGGATATATACTGAAGCAATTTCGGTTAAGTACCTTGCTCAAGTGTACAACGGCAGTGCCCTCCCTGAGAATCGAATCTGAGACCTTGCGGTTACAAACCCAGTTCCTTACCCACTGTGCTACACTCCGTCCTTAGCAAGGTAGGTTGCGAACGTAGGCTAATCTCTGGTCAATAAATATAATATTTAAACGGTAATATCCCTATCATTGTGCTTCATTTATTATAACAAAATGTTTGGCAACATAAACTTCACTTCGCATGTTTCAAGTTTTTTTAAACAGCATATTAACCCATAAATAATTCCCCTTAAATCACATTTAACAGATATAGCCTACACAGGTCCCGAGAAACCTAGGCTACTTATATCCAAAGACGCCGCATATCCAATCAAAACAGATCATTATTTGTTATTAATTACTTTACTTTACATTACATTTATTTGGGAGACGGTTTAATCTAAAGAGACGTACATTATTATTATGAATGCCACTAGATCGCACTAGTTCGAGTTAGATTGCAAATACGTCATGTCCAGGGAGGTAAATATTGTCATGAAATATGCAAAAATGCATTAGTAAACCGTTTATTTAAACGTAAAACTTGTAAAAATGTATTACTTTTGTTTTCGGTCCCAAATGGGGAACCTGATAATTGCCTAGTAGCCTACTCCTCGCGTATTTTCTTGTCAGTTTTCAGTTTTACTGAATTAAGCGTGTTAATTGCGATTATAGCCTCCCCTCACCTGTTCATCTTTAGTTTATATTCTCTCCATCCCACTCCACTACAGACTACTTACTCCGTTCTTTTTTTCAGTTTTATTCTTTTACTCTCTCTTCGTTCTTCTCTGTCTTTAAAATGTTGTGTGAGTTTGAACACTTTCAGTTCCACTTTTGGACTAAATATCTGGAATTCTAAACTGGTGGTGGTTTAAACTGTGTGTTCAGCACATTTAGCTGGTCATAGCTGGTCTCTGGCTGGACAAAGCTGCTCAAACTTGTTGATTAAGATGGTGGTCAAACTGGTGGACTAGCTGACTGTAGGCCTATAGGCTGGTCAGCTGGCGAACAGGTAAAAAGTTCGACAAATATAAGCTGTAGGTTTCAGCAGGACAACAAATCGAGAATTATTTTTCTTTCGGGATTTAAGTACACCAGTCCAATATTTATATTATATTATATTACTTGCTGTACCAATATACTATCTGTGGGCAAAACCAACATACCTGTTTGAGTATAACGAATGTCCGTAAAAACTTAAGAAATCTTCCTATTTTAAGATAGGGCAAGGGACAGCGAATAAAAAATAAAAATACAAAAAACCATCGTACTCCCGCAGTCTCCTGACACTGAGGCATTCACTGCCTCGTGACCATGGTCGTATGTGCTGATGTTTGTGTAGTAATTTCCGTTTTCACTATTTGTTTTCTCTGATTCTTAAATGTTTCTTTTTGTTTGTAAGTTTAGTTTAGACGCAAGGTTCGGAATTATTGTGTCTGGATGTTTTTGTGAGGTTATTTGTCATTTGTATGTTTATCATCATATCGTTTGTTTGTGAAGTATTTCTTTTTTTTAAATCGAGTAGCTGATTTTCCATGGCACCTGCTCTTTCCAGATTCACTTCCTAGCTATTTAAAAGGAGCTGTGGGACATGTTGTTTTATTTATTTATTTCCATTTTCAGGGCTGAGATATGAGCTCTGGTCCACAGCAGCTATAGTAAGTCTCCTTTCTCCAGGGGCCCATGGTATTGATACACAATGACAGACAACAGGAGCAGAGTAAACTCCATCTCATAAAAAACACGTTTTCAACGTACAAAAATGCCAAGTTACTAAAAAGTATTGATATCAAAATGACGCCAAGTTACGATACTACAAACAATATAGGCTATCTTGCCTCACCGAAATGACATAAGATGTATCTCAAAGCAATGCTACCCAATATTTCCTCAGTTCTTTCAAGTCACTTGGCCCTGTGTTTTCTAATCTTACCATTTCACAATGTCATGCAAACTTTCTGTCAGATCAAAGAGACAAATATTTCGAATTGCCTCATGGAACACATTGAACATTGTACATTGAAATTAATGTATAAATTCATTAATGTACAGAACTGCTGCTGAGCAACGACAAGAAGCACATTTCTCCAGAAAACATGTTCATACTTGCTTCTGAACTGAATTTGAGTACATGTGCAAGTTATTGTATATTTGCTACGTACAATAAATACTGCATGTAAAACACATATTGTACATACATACATAGAGAACTTCTTTATCCTTTATCTGGCAGCATCTTACATTCACATTCACGAACACACTTGTACCAATAAACATACTATCATTCACGCAACAGAAAGCCTGGGCAGCGAAATACATAGGCCTACATACCAATACAAATTGGACATACACACACCTATTCAATCAATCTTGACTGTGAGAGAGCCATCCACACACATGTTTGGCCTGTTCATGTAGTGCATGCTTATACACAGGGCCAAGTGACTTGAAAGAACTGAGGAAATATTGGGTAGCATTGCTTTGAGATACATCTTATGTCATTTCGGTGAGGCAAGATAGCCTATATTGTTTGTAGTATCGTAACTTGGCGTCATTTTGATATCAATACTTTTTAGTAACTTGGCATTTTTGTACGTTGAAAACGTGTTTTTTATGAGATATCAGTTCTTTTTGCAAAGCGTTTTATTATGAGAGTGAGAAATGCGACCCTGCAAGAAACGGTTGTGGATTATGGCTATCGTTGTGTGAATCTGTACAGTCTGATGAGCGTGTACCGTTCAGCAGTTTCGGTTTGCTATATATGTAAAACAGTGGCTGTGAGAAAGGATGCAGTGGCGTAAGCGTAAACGCATCAGAAACGCAGATGGAATATGGTATGTACTCACGGATTTGACGTCCATCCAACGAGCCTTGACTGACAAAATAATCAACACGCCCGTAGAATTATAACTCCCTAGGTCGCAACTTGTGTAGCCTTCTGTCCTGCTCCGTTGTCTGTTATTTCGTGGAGATGCACTTTTAGTGTTTGTAAGGTTTATCCTTCTGTCCTGCTCCATTGTCTGTTATTTTGTGGAGATGCACTTTTAGTGTTTGTAAGGTTTATAAGGCATTTTGATAGGCTTATCTGCAGGTAGGAATCCTCTTCGCTGTTTTGCTAAACTAGAACCGGAAAACATGATAGTGGAGAATAGGAGCAGACGCATATGTCCCAGCAGGCTTTGCATATGAGAGAATGACAACAGTGTGAGAGAAATTAAAATGAAATTACGAAATTCCGTAGTTGAAACAAAATGTTTTTAGCAGAATGGGCATGTAGGTGAAGGTTGACACGATCACGGAGTATAGTGCGAAGTAAATGGAGTGACCATGAGCGAGCTTATATTCCTTATCAAATGGTATATATAACAGTCGGTATTGAACATTAGTTGTTGAAGTGGAGGGTTAAATAAGATTGCACACATTATTTGCCTGTAATGAAATGTAATCTATTGCACGAATGTGTTTTACTCATGTTCAGTGCTAGTAGTTATACTTATGAGTGAATCATGATTTTAAATGTAATGTTTTAATGCGGAGTTGCAGAACGTACATACGTAGTGATTGTGTGTAGCCTATGTGGCTAGATAGAGAACAGGGTGAGGTAACATGAATGTAGAAACGTGGCGTTTGCTGATATTAAGGTTTTGTACGGTAGCCAAGTGAAGAAATATAGTTCGTAGAAATGGCACAGTGGTGAACTGGTGTAACTTTTAAATAAAAGGAATACATTTGCGTCATGAAATGCTTATGGGTGGCCGTGAGCGAGTGAGGTTTACCAGTCTGTGACTTCGTTAGCTAATTCCATAGCTATGCAATGCGTGAAATATCATTAACGAACCTGCCGGTGGTTTTAAAGAAGAACACAAGCCAGTAAGCACAGAAGAGCTTCCGTTGAATCCATATGGCTTAGCAATATTGTAGCCGGTCAATAACTGAACGTACAGACGGTAAGTCATAATGCATGTATCTTAGCAATATTGTAGCCGGTTAATAACTGAACGGTGAACGGCGGGTAGATATGGTGCAAAAGCAACAATTAAGAAGTAGTAGACAATTATTAGTGAGGGTCGAAGCAAGTTAAAGAAACGTGTTCCAAGCTGGGCTTGAACAAACGACCCAGTGTTCCCAAGCATGTAACCTTACCCACTAGGCCACGGACGGATTAGCTGTTCAAACTGCGGAGTTGCAGAATGTACATAAGTAGTAATTGTTTGTAGCGTATGTGGCTAGATAGAGAACAGGGCGAGGTTACATGAATGTAGAAACGTGGCGTTTGCTGATATTAAGGTTTTGTACGGTAGCCAAGTGAAGAAATATAGTTAGTAGAAATGGCACAGTGGTGAACTGGTGTAACTTTTAAATAAAAGGAATACATTTGCGTCATGAAATGCATATGGGTGGCCGTGAGTGAGTGAGGTTTACCAGTCTGTGACTTCGTTAGCTAATTCCATAGCTATGCAATGCGTGAAATATCATTAACGAACCTGCCGGTGGTTTTAAAGAAGAACACAAGCCAGTAAGCACAGAAGAGCTTCCGTTGAATCCATATGGCTTAGCAATATTGTAGCCGGTCAATAACTGAACGTACAGACGGTAAGTCATAATGCATGTATCTTAGCAATATTGTAGCCGGTTAATAACTGAACGGTGAACGGCGGGTAGATATGGTGCAAAAGCAATAATTAAGAAGTAGTAGACAATTATTAGCATCTGGAGCAGTTTTTATGTTAAGGGCCTTGCTCAAGAGCCCAATGAGAGTTTTTTATTTTGTGTATGGACCCAACTCCATCTCTCCAGATATAAGTCAACATATGTAGATTTCCATCACAGGTTCGAAACAGCAACTCTACAGTTGCCAGGAGGACACCCTACCACTGTCTACACTTTCCAGACAGCAAGTGACTCCGGGCCGGATCTGCACTGATTCTGGCCTG
>NW_026985653.1:35000-36985 GCF_018555375.3 Anguilla rostrata | reverse complement strand
TGTTTTCGGAGCACTCTCCCTCTCGTGCAATGGTCCCCGGGCACTCTGAAATTTTTCGGAGCACTTCCCCTCGTGCAACTGGTCACCCGTGGCACGCTGATATTTTTCGGAGCACTCTCCCTCTCGTGCAACTGGTCCCCCGTGACGCTCCGATATTTTTGGAGCACTCTCCCTCTCGTGCAACTGGTCCCCGTGGCGCTCCGATATTTTTCGGAGCACCCTCCCTCTCGTGCAACTGGTACCCGTGGCATGCTGATATTTTTCGGAGCACGCTCCCTCTCGTGCAACTGGTCACCCGTGGCACTTTGTCATTTTTCTAAGCTCGCTCTCTCTCTTCCTCTCCTCTCTCTCTCTCTATCGCTCCCTCTCGTGCAACTGGTCCCCGTGGCACTCTGAAATTTTTCGGAGCACTCTCCCTCTCGTGCAACTGGTCACCCGTGGCACGCTGATATTTTTCGGAGCACTCTCCTCTCGTGCAACTGGTCCCCGTGGCGCTCCGATATTTTTGGAGCACTTCCCTCTCGTGCAACTGGTCACCCGTGGCACGCTGATATTTTTCGAGCACTCTCCTCTCGTGCAACTGGTCCTCGTGGCGCTCCGATATTTTTCGGAGCACTCTCCTCTCGAGCAACTGGTCCCCGTGGAACTCAGATATTTTTCGGAGCACGCTCCTCTCGTGCAACTGGTCCCCGAGGCACTCTGATATTTTTCGGAGCACTCTCTCTCGTGTGCAACTGGCACCCGTGGCACTTTGTCATTTCTCTGAGCTCGCTTCTGTCTCTCTCTATTGCTCTTCTCGTGCAACTGGTCACCCGTGGCACTCTGGTGTTTTTCGAGCACTTCCTCTCGGCAACTGGTCCCCGTGGCACTCTGATATATTTCGGAGCACTATCCTCTCGCAACTGGCCCCCCGTGGAACTCTGACATTTTTTGGGAGCGCCGCTCTCATGCACCTGGTCACCCGTGGCACTTTGTCATTTCTCTGAGCTCCATCTTCTCTCTCTCTTTCTATCTCTCTCTCGTGCAACTGGTCCCACGTGGAACTCTGATAATTTTCGGAGCACTGTCCCGCTCGGCAACTGGCCCCCGTGGCACTCTGATATTTTTCGAGCACTCTCCTCTCGTCAACTGGTCACCCGTTGCACTTTGTCATTTTTCTGAGCGCTCACTCGCCCTGCAACTGCTCACCCGTGGCACTCGGATATTTTTCGAGTACGCCCTCTCGTGCAACTGGTCCCCCGTGGCACTCTGATATTTTTCGAGCACTCTCCCTCTCGTGCAACTGGTCACACGTGGCACTTTGTCATTTTTCTGAGCTCACTCTCCCTCTCTCTATCGCTTCTCTCGTGCAACTGGTCCCCGTGGCACTCTGTTATTTTTTCGAGCACTCTCCTCTCATGCAACTGGTGCCCCGTGGCACTCTGATATTTTTCGGAGCACGCTCCTCTCGGCAACTGGTCCCCGTGGCACTCTTATTTTTCGGAGCACTCTCCTTCGTGGGCCTAGGGCCAGGGCAAGTTTTAGGCTTAGGGCTTGGGCTAGGGCTAGGCAAGGGCTAGGGATTGGGTTAGGGCTAGGGCTAGGGCTAGGGCTCGGGTTAGGGTTAGGGTTAGGGTTAGGCTAGGGCTAGGGCTAGGTTAGGATATGGATAGGCCTTGGGTTAGGTTTAGGTTAGGTTAGGTTAGGTTTAAGGATAGGCCTAGGGTTAGGGTTAGGGCTAGGTTAAGGATATGCCTATGGTTAGGTAAGGTTTAGGGCTAAAGCTAGAGTTAGGGTTAAGGATAGGCCTAGGGTTAGGTTAGGTTAAGGCTATGGCTAGGTTAGGTTAGGTTTAGGTTTAAGGATTGGCCTAGGGTTAGGCTAGGGCTGGGGCTCGGGTTAGGTTAGGGTTAGGTTAAGGCTAGGTTAGCGTAGGTTAGGTTTAAGGATTGGCCTAGGTTAGGGTTAGGCTAGGGCTAGGACTCGGGTTAGGTTAGGGTTAGGGC
>NW_026985653.1:22500-25000 GCF_018555375.3 Anguilla rostrata | reverse complement strand
TCCTCTGCAACTGGTCACCCGTGGCACTTTGTCATTTTTCTAAGCTCGCTCTCTCTCTCTCTCTCTCTCTCTGTCGCCTTCTCCTGCAACTGGTCACCCGCGCACTCTGGTGTTTTTCGAGCACTTCTCCTCTCGGCAACTGGTCCCCGTGGCACTCTGAAATTTTTCGAGCACTCTCCTCTCGCAACTGGTCACCCGTGGCACGCTGATATTTTTCGGAGCACTCTCCTCTCTGCAACTGGTCCCCCGTGACGCTCCGATATTTTTGGAGCACTCTCCTCTCGTGCAACTGGTCTCCCGTGGCGCTCCGATATTTTTCGAGCACCTCCTCTCGTGCAACTGGTTACCCGTGGCATGCTGATATTTTTCGAGCACGCCCCTCCGGCAACTGGTCACCCGTGGCACTTTGTCATTTTTCTAAGCTCGCTTCTCTCTCTCTCTCTCTCTCTATCGCCCTCTCGTGCAACTGGTCCCCGTGGCACTCTGAAATTTTTCGAGCACTCTCCTCTCGGCAACTGGTCACCCGTGGCACGCTGATATTTTTCGAGCACTCTCCTCTCGTGCAACTGGTCCCCGTGGCGCTCCGATATTTTTGGAGCACTTCTCTCTCGTGCAACTGGTCACCCGTGGCACGCTGGATATTTTTCGGAGCACTCTCCTCTCGTGCAACTGGTCCCCGTGGCGCTCCGATATTTTTCGGAGCACTCTCCTCTCGAGCAACTGGTCCCCGTGGAACTCAGATATTTTTCGAGCACGCTCCTCTCGGCAACTGGTCCCCGAGGCACTCTGATATTTTTGGGAGCACTCTCTCGTGTGCAACTGGCACCCGTGGCACTTTGTCATTTTTCTGAGCTCGCTCTCTGTCTCTCTCTATTGCTCTCTCTGCAACTGGTCACCCGTGGCACTCTGGTGTTTTTCGAGCACTTCCCTCTCGGCAACTGGTCCCCGTGGCACTCTGATATATTTCGAGCACTATCCTCTCGGCAACTGGTCCCCGTGGAACTCTGACATTTTTTGGGAGCGCCGCTCTCATGCACCTGGTCACCCGTGGCACTTTGTCATTTCTCTGAGCTCCATCTCTCTCTCTCTCTTTCTATCTCTCTCTCGGCAACTGGTCCCACGTGGAACTCTGATAATTTTCGAGCACTGTCCCGCTCGGCAACTGGCCCCCGTGGCACTCTGATATTTTTCGAGCACTCTCCTCTCGTGCAACTGGTCACCCGTGCACTTTGTCATTTTTCTGAGCGCTCACTTCGCTCTCGCAACTGCTCACCCGTGGCACTCGGATATTTTTCGGAGTACGCCCTCTCGGCAACTGGTCCCCGTGGCACTCTGATATTTTTCGAGCACTCTCCTCTCGGCAACTGGTCACACGTGGCACTTTGTCATTTTTCTGAGCTCACTCTCCCTCTCTCTCTATCGCTCTCTCGCAACTGGTCCCCGTGGCACTCTGTTATTTTTTCGGAGCACTCTCCCTCATGCAACTGGTGCCCCGTGGCACTCTGATATTTTTCGAGCACGCCCTCTCCGGCAACTGGTCCCCGTGGCACTCTTATTTTTTCGGAGCACTCTCCTCTCGTGGGCCTAGGGCCAGGCAAGTTTTAGGCTTGGGGCTTGGGCTAGGCTAGGCAAGGGCTAGGGATTGGTTAGGGCTAGGCTAGGCTAGGCGTTAGGTTAGGTTAGGGTAGGCTAGGGCTAGGCAGTAGCATGGATAGGCCTGGGTTAGGTTAGGTTAGGTAGGTTAAGGGATATGCAGGTTAGGTTAGGTAGGTTAAGGATAGCCTATGGTTAGGTAAGGTTTAGGCAAAGCTAGGTTAGTTAAGGATAGGCCTAGGTTAGGTTAGGTTAGGCATGGCAGGTTAGGTTAGGTTTAGGTTTAAGGATGGCTAGGTTAGGCTAGGGCGGGGCTCGGCTAGGTTAGGTTAGGTTAAGGCTAGGTAGGTTAGGGTTAGGTTTAAGGATTGGCCTAGGGTTAGGTTAGGCTAGGGCTAGGACTCGGTTAGGTTAGGTTAGGGTAGGGCTAGGTTAGGTTAGGTTAGGCTACCCTGATGGCTAGGGCTAGGCTAGGGTTGGTTAGGATAGGGCTAGGGCTATGGCTCGGTTAGGTAGGGGTTAAGGATAGGCAAGGGCTAGGTTTATTTGGGTTAGGTTAGGCTAGTGGCTAGGGTTAGGGTTAGGCCACCCGGGGTGGGTTAGGTAGGTAGGAAGGTTAGGTTAGGTTAGGCAGGGCTAGGGCAGGTTTAGGTTAGGTTGGGCTAGGTTAGTGTTGCTAGGTTAGGTTAGGGTTTGATAGGCCTTGGGTTAGGTTAGGTTAGGTTAGGTTAGGTTAAGGATAGGCCTAGGTTAGGCTTGGGTTAAGGCTCTGGCTAGGTTAGGTTAGGTTAGGTTATGGCTATGGTTAGGTTAGGTTAGGTTAGGCCATCTGTGGGTGAGGGTTAGGTTAGGTTAGGTAGGTAGTAGGTAGGGCATGGTTAGGTTAGGTTAGGCCATGGTAGGTTAG
>NW_026985653.1:10000-12500 GCF_018555375.3 Anguilla rostrata | reverse complement strand
GGAACTCAGATATTTTTCGGAGCACGCTCCCTCTCGTGCAACTGGTCCCCCGAGGCACTCTGATATTTTTCGAGCACTCTCTCTCGTGTGCAACTGGCACCCGTGGCACTTTGTCATTTTTCTGAGCTCGCTCTCTGTCTCTCTCTATTGCTCTCTCTCGTGCAACTGGTCACCCGTGGCACTCTGGTGTTTTTCGGAGCACTCTCCTCTCGTGCAACTGGTCCCCGTGGCACTCTGATATATTTCGGAGCACTATCCCTCTCGTGCAACTGGTCCCCGTGGAACTCTGACATTTTTTCGGAGCGCTCGCTCATGCACCTGGTCACCCGTGGCACTTTGTCATTTCTCTGAGCTCCATCTCTCTCTCTCTCTCTTTCTATCTCTCTCTCGTGCAACTGGTCCCACGTGGAACTCTGATAATTTTGGGAGCACTGTCCCGCTCGTGCAACTGGCCCCCGTGGCACTCTGATATTTTTCGGAGCACTCTCCCTCTCGTGCAACTGGTCACCCGTTGCACTTTGTCATTTTTCTGAGCGCTCACTTCGCTCTCGTGCAACTGCTCACCCGTGGCACTCGGATATTTTTCGGAGTACGCTCCTCTCGTGCAACTGGTCCCCGTGGCACTCTGATATTTTTCGGAGCACTCTCCCTCTCGTGCAACTGGTCACACGTGGCACTTTGTCATTTTTCTGAGCTCACTCCCCCTCTCTCTCTATCGCTCTCTCTCGGCAACTGGTCCCCGTGGCACTCTGTTATTTTTTCGGAGCACTCTCCTCTATGCAACTGGTGCCCGTGGCACTCTGATATTTTTCGGAGCACGCTCCCTCTCGGCAACTGGTCCCCCGTGGCACTCTTATTTTTTCGGAGCACTCTCCTCTCGTGGGCCTAGGGCCAGGCAAGTTTTAGGCTTAGGGCTTGGGCTAGGGCTAGGGCAAGGGCTAGGGATTGGGTTAGGGCTAGGGCTAGGGCTAGGGCTCGGGTTAGGGTTAGGTTAGGGTTAGGGCTAGGGCTAGGGCTAGGGTTAGGGTTAGGGATATGGATAGGCCTTGGGTTAGGTTTAGGGTTAGGGTTGGGGTTAGGTTTAAGGATAGGCCTAGGGTTAGGGTTAGGGCTAGGGTTAAGGATATGCCTATGGTTAGGGTAAGGTTTAGGGCTCAAAGCTAAAGTTAGGGTTAAGGATAGGCCTAGGGTTAGGTTAGGGTTAAGGCTATGGCTAGGGTTAGGGTTAGGTTTAGGTTTATGGTTTGGGCTAGGGTTAGGGCTAGGGCTGGGGCCGGTTAGGTTAGGGTTAGGTTAAGGCTAGGGTTAGCGTTAGGGTTAGGTTTAAGGATTGGCCTAGGGTTAGGGTTAGGGCTAGGGCTAGGACTCGGGTTAGGGTTAGGCTAGGGCTAGGGCCAGGGTTAGGTTAGGGTTAGGGCTACCCTGATGGCTCAGGGCTAGGGTAGGGTTAGGTTAGGATAGGGCTAGGGCCATGGCTCGTTAGGTTGGGGTTAAGGATAGGCAAGGGCTAGGTTATATTTGGGTTAGGTTAGGCTAGTGGTGTTAGGTAGCACGGAGTAGTAGGTTAGGCTAGCCAAGGTTAGGTAGGTTAGGTAGGCAGCAGGTGTAGTTGGCAGGAGGTTAGGCGGTTGGTTAGGCCTGGGTTAGTAGGTGTAGGTTAGGTTAGGATAGGCCTAGGTTAGTGGTAGAGGCTAGGTTAGGGTTAGGTGGCTTGGAGGTTAGGTTAGGGGCCATCTGTGGGTGAGGGTTATGGTTAGGTAGGGGTCTAGGGTTAGGGCATGGTTAGGTTAGGTTAGGGCATGGTTAGGGTAGGTAGGTTAGGCTGAGTTAGGTTAGGTTAGGGAGTTAGGGTTAGGTTAGGTTAGGTTAGGCTATGGTTAGGTTAGGCTAGGTTAGGGTTAGCCTAGGTTAGGTTAGGTTATGGCTATGGTTAGGTTAGGCATGGTTAGGCTAGGTAAGGTAGGCCTAGGTTAGGTTAGGGTTAGGCCACTGGTGAGGTTAGGTTAGGGCTAGGTTAGGTTAGGGTTAGGTTAGGTTAGGGTTAGGGTTAGGCCACCGTTGATGAGGTTAGGGTTAGGGCTGCGCTAGGGGTAGGGTTAGGGTTAGTGTAGGCTAGGGTTAGGGTTAGTGATAGGTTAGGTTAGGCTATGGTTAGGTAGGGTTGGGTTAGGGTTAGGCCACCCATGAGTGAGGTTAGGTTAGGTTAGGCATGGGGTTAGGGTTAGGGTTAGGCTATGGTTAGGGTTAGTGTTAGGGTTAGGCCACCCGTGATGAGGGTTCAGGGTTAGGGCTTGCGCTAGGGTAGGGTTAGGGTTAGTGTTAGGGCTAGGTTAGGGTTAGTGTTAGGCTAGGGTTAGGGTTAGTGATAGGTTAGGTTAGGGCTATGGTTAGGGTTAGGTTGGGTTAGGTTAGGCCACCCATGAGTGAGGGTTAGGTTAGGTTAGGGCTATGTTAGGTTTAGGATTAGGTTAGGCTATGGTTAGGTTAGGTTAGGTTAGGC
>NW_026985652.1:7500-10000 GCF_018555375.3 Anguilla rostrata | reverse complement strand
CTAACCCTAACCCTAACCCTAACCATAACCAAACCCTACCCTAACCCTAACACCTACCCACAGATGGCCTAACCCTAACCCTAACCCTAGGCCTAACCTTAACCCTAGCCCTAACCATAGCCCTAACCCTAACCATAGCCATAACCCTAACCCTAACCCTAGGCCTAACCCTAACCCTAGCCCTAACCCTAACCATAGCCCTAACCCTAACCCTAACCATAGCCCTAACCGTAACCCTAACCCTAACCATAACTCAGCCCTAACCCTAACCCTAACCCTAACCATAGCCCTAACCCTAACCCTAACCATAGCCCTAACCTAACCCTAACCCTAACCCTAACCATAACCCTCACCCACAGATGGCCTAACCCTAACCCTAACCCTAACCATAGCCATAACCCTAACCCTAACCCTAACCCTAGCCCTAGCCTTAACCCAAACCCTAACCCTAGGCCTATCCTTAACCCTAACCCTAACCCTAACCCTAAACCTAACCCAAGGCCTATCCAAACCCTAACCCCTAAACCCTAACTAACATCCTAGCCCTAGCCCTGCTAACCCTAACCTAAACCTTGGCCCTAGCCCTAACCCTAACCCTAACACTCACCCACGGGTGGCCTAACCCTAACCCTACCACTAGCCCTAACCCTAACCCAAAATATAACCCTAGCCCTTGCCCTATCCTTAACCCCAACCCTAACCCGAGCCATAGCCCTAGCCCTATCCCTAACCATAACCCTAGCCCTAGCCCTAGCCATCAGGGTAGCCCTAACCCTAACCCTAACCCTAGCCCTAGCCCTAACCCTAACCCTAACCCGAGTCCTAGCCCTAGCCCTAACCCTAACCCTAGGCCAATCCTTAAACCTAACCCTAACGCTAACCTAGCCTTAACCCTAACCCTAACCCTAACCCGGGCCCCAGCCCTAGCCCTAACCCTAGGCCAATCCTTAAACCTAAACCTAACCCTAACCTAGCCATAGCCTTAACCCTAACCCTAACCCTAGGCCTATCCTTAACCTAACTTAGCTTTAGCCCTAAACCTTACCCTAACCATAGGCATATCCTTAACCCTAGCCCTAACCTAACCCTAGGCCTATCCTTAAACCTAACCCTAACCCTAACCTAAACCTAACCCAAGGCCTATCCATATCCCTAACCCTATAGCCCTAGCCCTAGCCCTAACCCTAACCCTAACCCTAACCCGAGCCCTAGCCCTAGCCCTAACCCAATCCCTAGCCCTTGCCCTAGCCCTAGCCCAAGCCCTAAGCCTAAAACTTGCCCTGGCCCTAGGCCCACGAGAGGGAGAGTGCTCCGAAAAAATAAGAGTGCCACGGGGGACCAGTTGCACGAGAGGGAGCGTGCTCCGAAAAATATCAGAGTGCCACGGGGCACCAGTTGCATGAGAGGGAGAGTGCTCCGAAAAAATAACAGAGTGCCACGGGGGACCAGTTGCACGAGAGGAGAGCGATAGAGAGAGAGGGAGAGTGAGCTCAGAAAAAATGACAAAGTGCCACGTGTGACCAGTTGCACGAGAGGGAGAGTGCTCCGAAAAATATCAGAGTGCCACGGGGGACCAGTTGCACGAGAGGGAGCGTACTCCGAAAAATATCCGAGTGCCACGGGTGAGCAGTTGCACGAGAGCGAGAGAGAGAGCGCTCAGAAAAATGACAAAGTGCAACGGGTGACCAGTTGCACGAGAGGGAGAGTGCTCCGAAAAATATCAGAGTGCCACGGGGGGCCAGTTGCACGAGCGGGACAGTGCTCCGAAAATTATCAGAGTTCCACGTGGGACCAGTTGCACGAGAGAGAGAGATAGAAAGAGAGAGAGAGAGAGAGATGGAGCTCAGAGAAATGACAAAGTGCCACGGGTGACCAGGTGCATGAGAGCGAGCGCTCCGAAAAAATGTCAGAGTTCCACGGGGGACCAGTTGCACGAGAGGGATAGTGCTCCGAAATATATCAGAGTGCCACGGGGGACCAGTTGCACGAGAGGGAGAGTGCTCCGAAAAACACCAGAGTGCCACGGGTGACCAGTTGCACGAGAGAGAGCAATAGAGAGAGACAGAGAGCGAGCTCAGAAAAATGACAAAGTGCCACGGGTGGCCAGTTGCACACGAGAGAGAGTGCTCCGAAAAAATGTCAGAGTGCCTCGGGGGACCAGTTGCACGAGAGGGAGCGTGCTCCGAAAAATATCTGAGTTCCACGGGGGACCAGTTGCTCGAGAGGGAGAGTGCTCCGAAAAATATCGGAGCGCCACGGGGGACCAGTTGCACGAGAGGGAGAGTGCTCCGAAAAATACAGCGTGCCACGGGTGACCAGTTGCACGAGAGGGAGAGTGCTCCAAAAAATATCGGAGCGCCACGGGGGACCAGTTGCACGAGAGGGAGAGTGCTCCGAAAAATATCAGCGTGCCACGGGTGACCAGTTGCACGAGAGGGAGAGTGCTCCGAAAAATTTCAGAGTGCCACGGGGGACCAGTTGCACGAGAGGGGAGCGATAG